>NC_134486.1:317183143-317282560 GCF_040206685.1 Ascaphus truei
CTCCCATCACCCGCCGCGCTCTCTGACACGGGACCGGGGGGGAAGCGGGGGGGGGGAACGGGGACATGAGGGGGCATCCCCTGCTCCCATCACCATAACTGCGGGCAGCAGGAGCACCGGGGAGGGGAGGGAGGTGGAGGAAGGCACAGATAATACTTACTGTGTCCTCCATCCTCCATGGGAAAAAATGGCCGCTCGTTGGGGGCTAGTTCATATAGAGCCTGGCCGCGCGCCCACAAAGCCTGGGAGCGCGCGCCAATCATCTGTCAGGTAGGGGGAGTTTTTTTTTTTTTTCAGCCAGCGCGAGCAGGGAAATTTCAGCGCGAGCAGGGAAAATTTAAAAAACAAAACACGTGTGCTGCTTGGGCCAATAGTTACTCGCCCGGGGGTTAAATCCACCCGCCCCGGGCGAGTAAATGTATAGGATTGTCGAACACTGTATATATATATCAGCCCTTTGAGAAAGTCGCCCGTCAGGTGACGAAACGCGTCAGGGAACTGAGCGCGATTACGTCACGACGACGCTGCGCACGCGCAGGAGCCCACACCAAGCGCGGGAATACCATCGGCGGCCATTGGAAGCGAGAGCTGGGATCTGGACATTACACAGATAGCGAACGGAGCCCTGTACACCTGGTTCCTGGTGATCGTGTCTGGCAGTCCTGAAGGAGTCCACGGAGTCCACGGAGTCCACGGAGACGTGTTCCAGTATCCAGAACCGGATGGTGGTGATTTATTCACAAACTGCCTTTTATATATTTTTATCTTGTGAGTGCGATTCCTACCCCCCCCACCCCCCATTCCCTTCCTTCAATTTTAATAAATTTTATGCAGTATTATGCTATGGGGCGTGCGCTCTCTCTCTTTTTCTGTTTTTAGATATCTGTGGAGTTGGTTTACCCCGTGTGAGAGCAGCCCAAGACCCCTTTATCTACATTGAATACCTATCATTATGGACTAATTATTGAAGGACTGGTTGGACTTTTTTATTTATTGTTTCTGTTTCTTTTTTCAGCACGTTTATGCAATGTTATTATATTGATATTGATTGTGTTTAAATAGAATTTAATAGGTTATACTATTTAAAGATATATACATTTTTCTTTTAATATTCACACATTATACACGAATCATCTATTGATGGAACTATAGTTTAATTATTTTCACTATTTATCACAATACTGTTTTTTGGCGCTACATTTTTTGTTTTATATATATATATATATATATATATATATATGTTGTGGTTATTTTGGGGGTTCAATATGAGCTTGTAGGTGTCCTGTATGTTTTGCCTGGTCACATGATCTTCCCCACAGAACTTTGCATCTTTGGGCCTCTTGTGCTGCACTGATAGCCATTTAATGAACCCCCGAGCCGAATCTTTGCTGATCGATCGGCAACTTAGCTTATTACTTATCATTGTGCGGATTGTATTGATGCACATATTAAAGGGGGAAAAAAATAATAAAACGGCAGCTAAGCATGCTGCTTTAAAGATGTTTGTGTTAAGCAAGCTATTACTCACAATACTCAAAATATTAATTTTCCAATAACAATTGTAAAAGATTCCAACTGGAACCATTTAAAAATGAAAAAAAAAGTCTATTTTTTTTGTTGTTGGGACAATACAGTAAAACAAAAAGAAAATATGGATTTCCCTCTTGCCTGGAGATACACACAAGGTTAACTTTTATCCTTCAGGAATGGCAGCGTATGGAGTCTAGTCAGTTATTTCACAGCTTCAAAGAAACCAGTAAGGTTAGGAGGAATGTCAAAATATTTCTTCTTTTCTGAAATATATTCTTATAAAGCATTGAATTTGTACATGGCCCTGTGCTGTACATGGTAGACTTTTCTGGCATAATTCATCTCTTCCCGGAAAAGTTTACAAATGATTTTGTTGGACAACAGAGGGAGTGCCACGGTTGGTGTGAACCAGACTGCTTGGAATCACAAACACCAGGCAAAACACAGAGGTTAATAAACTAAAGATTATTTGGCCAGAGCCATCAGGTAACCACACAAATAAAACACAGCTAACACCTCACCAAAAACAAGGAATACGTGGGACTCCTACAGTAACTCATTAGCTGCAGGGAACTGTTGAAGCTAGCTCACCCTGGATGTTGCCTCGATAGTCCGTTCCAGAGGTACATGCCCAAGGTCTGCACAGTTCTCAAGGACGTTGATCTCTAGCCCGTGAAAACAAACAAGAACTGTGAATCTCGGATCGGTGTCAGCTTGTAAGGTTTCCCAGGCCCCCATCTGGAATCATGGTGAACCCTGCTCCTTTTATTTGTCCTGGGACCCCAAGATTTCTGTAGGTGACTCTGGCTCCACGCCTCACGCAGGGCGAGATGCCTCACTACCGGAGAGAGGACAATGCTACAGACTTGGGAGTGCGTACTAGGGTGGCACTGTAACCCTTACAGTGGTTATCCATCTTGGCAAGAAGAGGCTCTAAGCAGGCATCACTTTTATTTGCAAATGCAAAGCAGCCCCTGCCACTTCAGGGAGATAAAGTGACTTGTCCATGGTTACAAGGTGTGAAACCAAAATCTTCCACTTCAAACAGCAATGTATTTTCTATAGGCTATGGAAATGAGAATCTGTATACAAATTAGTTTGCTGCTGAATCTATGTGTATGTTATTTTTTTATTTTTTAAACCACTGCGTTATTAACAGTGCAGTTGCTTAGTGTTTGAGAAAAAGTAAGACAGGTATTTGGAAGAAGCTTTGTGTGTCTGTGTATTTATTTGTTTCTAAATTGCTCTATGGATTTATTTCTGACTACCATTCCTAGTAGTACTATAACACTTGCAAATTCAATACGGTATTTACTGTGCCTGGAGGAAATAAACTACCACTTTACAAATTTCTTATAATTAACTTGCTCGCCTTTCAAACGGCAGAGAATTAGCTCAATGGAAGCTACAAACAGTTCAGTTCAATTAGCTGTGCAGGCATAGGAGAGCAGTTAGGTTTCTAGATGCCTGTTTTCAATCAGGTTCATTTTCGCAGTCTAATTTATGAATACTTTCACTGTCCATAGCATTGGTACATAAATTACTTTGATCCTTTGATGGTTTCTGTTGTGTGATGCTTTAACCTTTCATCAAAAGTTGAAGCTAATAGCAGGTTCATCTATGTAACATTTCAAAGTGTGTACATAAATGTTATGGCTGTTTTGCTGGCAGTTAAAGCAAAATGCATTGCTTCCCATTTAATTTTTCTGAATCAAAGTTAACTATATTTTATGAATAACAAAACCCACAAACAGTAGCACTAAACAGTTAAAGTTATTGTGAAGTAACTATAATAGTGAAATTAATACTCTAGAATATTAATGTAGGTCATAAGATAGGTGATATGTTCAGTGAAAAATCAAGTGAATATGCAATGAGTAACATTTTAAACTATACAGTAAGTGAATTGACTCCATAAAAAGTCTCAATTTCCCCAATGAAGTCACGGACTGTGATGAAACGCGTTGGGACGTAAGGTGACGTCATCACACGCGGAGCAATATATTCCAGCCTTCTAGCCATCAACAACAAAGTAATATCACTAAGTAGGGTATTACTCTGACAAATTCCACTGACATTGCAACTGCATTCAATGATTACTTTGTGGGGTGTGCTACTAACTTGTTAGCAAAACGCAACCCAAACCACAAACATGAACCTCATTCTGAGAGTACCGCTATAGCCCAACCCTCTCCCAACACTGCTCACAATTTTCAATTTGTCCCAGTATCCAAAGAGGGGATTACACAAGCGCTCCTTAAATTAAAACTAAGCAGCCAATGTAGACCTGACTTACTGCAATCTAAGGGCTCTATGCACAAAACTTTTTTATCGCCACAAAACGGCTTTGGTTTTCAGTAAGCGCCAGTAATTTGCCCAAATCGGCATTTTTTCTTCCCAATAAAAAATTATCGGCAGACGGCTGCCGATAAGCCAGTTTTCGGCACCTTTCGCCACTTTTTAAAATCGGCTGTATTCTAGTAGCCCCGATCATCTTATCGGTGCTTATCGGCACTGATCGGCACTCTCGAAAAGACATTTTTTCGGCAATTCGTCCCGCCAACTCAAAGTTGGCGGCTTGGTGGGGAGAAGAATCGGCAAGGTTGGCGGGATAGCACTTAGAAAAAATAACTCATCTCAACATCTATGGAGGCAATGGAGCGGACACTTATAACTTTATAGGATAGTTAACGTGGTATTGCTCCAAATAAAAGTGTACTTGTCATTACAGTGTTGATGTTATTCACTTCATCGTGTCACTGCTTACTTTCATTATTGGCAGCACATCTTACTTGTGAATGTTATAATGTTTTGCGTCTCACATGACTGTTTGTGTTATGCCGTGTCAAGGGAAAGTCCTATAGTAAACTCTTAAAGGAACTGTTCACATCATAAGAAACATGTTACTGAAGTGTCAATGTTTAGAATTCATGTTGTCAAGCATTTGACACATAGCACCGATCATGCGTTTATTCATGTTGTTAAACATTATATAATGTTTGTAATGTTTAACGCATGATCCAACTAAGATATAGCTGTTATTCGTAATGTTTACATTTATTTTTTGACATTCCTCTTTGTATGACGTCTGCAATAGCACAATCAATAACATTGCATGATTACATTTGACACATTGCAGTGTCATCATTTCATGTTAAGTGCTACACAGATGTATAAAAGGACATAATATTACGAACATTTATACATAATCAATTGCTAATGTCCACATGCCTTTGAATGATGCATATGCACATTCTAATTAGTTTATGTGAACATGTGACAATAGCATGAAAACTGTAACATGTTGCTACGTTGTTTGTAAACGTTTATTTCAAGTTAGAATACAAATGACATTACTGAGAGTTGCGTCAAAAAGTGGTATGTGCATTGAACATTACATAACGACTTTGCTAAAATTATTATTATAAAGTTTAACGTCACATCATAGTCAAATTTGATCATTGCCTGATGAACACACACAATGAATCCGTATTATTTGTAATTTATACACTTTGCGAGTTCACAAGTGCTATATGTTTATTTGACAGCTTGCACGTAATTAAGTCACGTGACATCATCACATAGGTATTTCAACAAGGCCAATTACCTGCGGCTTGACAGCTACAGACCAGAAGATGATACGCTTGTTCATGAGAAGGCGCAGAATTCTATTGGAGGAGAGGATAGCAGAGGGGCAGGATGTCACAGGGCCAGGAAAGGACAGGGACAGGGGAGCGGAATGGAGAGGGAGAGGGAGAGGACAAGGAGACGGGAGGAGAAGAGAGGAGAGAAGTGGTGCCTCATCCACGTGTGTACAGGGAGTGTACCATTTTAGATGGGATGACTGAGGAAGGGATCATCAGTCGTTATCATTTGAGTTCAGCAGCAATCTTATCTCTTTATAAAGAGATACACTGAGATTTAGAGAGTGTAACAGCCAGAGGTTGTGCAGTCCCTGGGCTTGTTAAGATGCTGTGCTCATTACATTATCTTGCTTCCGCGTCATTCCAGACAACTGTGAGCATAGTGGGCGGGGTCTCACAATCGGCATTCTCGCTGGCCTTTACCCAGTTTCTCTGTGCACTCAATAGACGCGCTAGGAATTATATTCATTTTCCTTCAGAGCAGACAGAGTGGCTGGAAGTGAGAAATGGCTTTTATACCATAGCCAGGATACCATGTGTGATGGGTGCAATCGATTGTACCCATGTTGCCTTGATCCCGCCTAGTCAGAGTGAGCATGCTTACCGCAATCGTAAGCACTACCATTCCCTGAATGTACAGATGGTATGCGATGCCACGATGAAGATTATGCATGTGGTAGCCAAATTCCCTGGTTCCAGCCACGATTCCTCTATCCTGAGAAACTCATCAGTTTTCCATGCTTTTGAACAAGGCTATTTTGGAGCTGGTTGGCTCTTGGGTGAGTACATATTATTAAGTGTTAACAAACAACAATTGTGTATTTGTTAAATGTTGCATAAAAGAATGTTTACACATTGTGTACTGTTTCTGCACGGTGGATTATAGGTGACTCAGGATACGGAATTCGGCCTTGGCTTCTGACACCGGTGCCTAACCCGCAATCTGAAGCAGAGGACCGCTATAATGTAGCCCACTTATCGACACAATCGGTCATTGAGCGGACTTTTGGCCTCCTAAAAACACGCTTCAGGTGCTTAGATAGAACTGGCGGGGCACTACCATATAAGCTTGAGAAAGTCTCTGGTATAGTTATAGCTTGCTGCATTCTGCACAATCTGGCACTCCGGCATAATATGCGAAATACGTCAGGACTTGGAGGAGGAGCATCCCGTCAATTTAGCAGCTGACAGTGAGCAAACTGCCTGTGGTGTTGAGACACGTCGTAATGTGATCAACACATACTGTATTTTACATGTAAGCAACTACCTATATGTTCATGGTACTACATATATGTATTCATTCATGTTTCTGACAAATACATGTCTCCAAATATCATTCACATAGGAAACGGATGCATCTCCTACTCGCACCTTCCTCTTCTCGGCTGTGTGGACAATTACATGTGACACCGGTATGTGATTCTTAAACAGGTTGGATATAAACTGTAATCACTAAACAGTTGTGTGTTTACCTCAGCAAATAATGGCTAGCAAATATATATTGTCTGTCAGAAGGTTTGTGGTTTAAGCATGAACTACCTTTACAATATGTTGGTACCCAATACTTACTGCTATATTTGTAGATAGAAATGTTCACTTGGAGTGTCACATGTGTGTGACAATGATGTGTAGCATATTGTTTTTTGAGATCACATTGTTCAGATATGTTGTCGTTTTTTATATCACATTGTTAAGTATCACATATGTTGTTCAATAAGCTGAATTAACATGTGATTTAAAGAAAATATCTTTTTATTCTCCATGTTATTTTTCACTCAGATTACTCCAATGACTAGTCATGTAATTTATGAGATGTAACATATGGAATAAGAGGCTCAAACATGGCGACAGGTATTGTGATAGGATGTGTAACCATTAGTTGATGAATAAGTTGTGAGCTTGGCAATATGTCCTTCGTTTATTGTGTCCGTGTGCTTTTTTTTACTTGAATGTTATTGGATACTGTGTTCAAATGTTATTAACTACATTACAGAACGTGTCATGATGATGAGTTTACAACATAACATCATGCACATGAGCGATGGTAACACTCAAAGCATGTTTGTATCCAAGAACCAACGTGCTAAACCTCCTAACCATTTCAATTGATGTCATTAGTTCTTCTCTGTCTTCATCTTCATGTTCCTGAAGACCTTGTCACGTATATCTACAAATTAAAGATGTGTGTTGATTTGGCGTACATCTAAGATGATTGAACCATTCCAAATTATTGTAGTCTCTCTTCACAAATGTGTATTGCTTCGTAAACACAATGATAATGTTATTCACAACATGTTTATGTGATCCACTGTACTTATGAATGTTGATCCTCATCCTTTATAACAAGTGTAAACCTACTAACATTAATGACTTACAAATGTTGTTACGCACGCATTTCATCACATTGTAATGTGCTTGTGTTTATGTTTTTCACTGTTTGTGTAATGCATGTATTTCTTAACTAAACCATATTTGCATACATTAGTGAGTAAAAACATCGTACCCTTCATGTAGCTATGTATGTGTTTAACGTGTAGTAATAACACTCAAATATTGTTAAGTTTTGTAACCTAAAACTCAAATGTTAAAGTGTTATTCATGTATACATAACAGTAATGAGCTAATGCATGTTATGTGTACACAACAATGTATTTCAATATATGATATTTTCGGACCATTTTTTACATAAGAAGATAACTATTGTTATTGTGTACTTTGAAATATAGAATGTTTAACATGTTGTAACTTTTATGTATATGATTTGACATTTAACATAACAGATTACAATATATAGTAACTAATTGTGTTATAATAGTGATAATGTTGCTTTCACATATCACATGACATGACAATACGTATAATGTTATCAAATATTCAAGACATATGTAAATGTAATGTTATTGTTTATTGGGTATCAACATAATAATCAACATTTTGTGCTGACTTAAAAAATACACACAAGGCTACTTCAATTTTATATTCGTAATCAGCGCAAAAGTGTTCAAAAGCATAGCTACAGATTTATTATAATTGATTGTCTACACGCGTCACACTCAGGTAATATATTCTTTGTTCCATCTCTAATCATACATTTATCCCATGTATTCATAACCGACATCTGTGAAATAAAGCAAAGACATTCGGTATTAACATTGCACATTGATGTATGTTTCATCATCATAACGCATAACACATATTAATATGATTGTCGAGATTAACAATTCTGTGACATATATGTTGAAACAGCAAGGATAAATCTAAACCGACAGAAGATTTTAATGTATAAAATGCCGTTGTTCGCATTACTACTGATATGTGACTTCCGGGTCCTGAATACATTATAATGTGTGCGCACAACGTGTGTTGCACGCGCACCTCAGTAATGTGTGGACTAAGTATTAGCGCATGCGCAAGACGATGTGTAAGCTGTGCGTACAAGACATGTTCCTCCATGCTGATGCTGCTGCTAGCAGTAAGCATATGATCGCGTAAGCTACATATAAGGATAGATAAACAAAAGCACTTATACAGACGTACATATATTAACGTTGGCAACTGACGTGTGTCCACGCACAAACGGGATGCTCACACAATGAGCGTAAACAAGACGTGTGAGGTCATATTCACGCACCATGAAAGTCGCGCAAACACACCTCCCACTGAATGACCATTGGCCTACAGTGATCGGCAAGCACCACCCTACCATCGTGCGCGCATGACACACTGCACTGACCGTAACAATAAGCTACGGTCAAAGATAATACTGTGACACGCGCGCACGTCGGGGGTTGGGGGGGTGGCCTGCGCATTGGTAAACGTTGTCAGGACGCATTGGGACATGAGCACGTACGTACGTCACATGTCGGCGCCACGTACATTGTTTTCATATGTTGAATGTTTAACAATAAAGTGTGTGTGTGTGTTACAGTTACTGTAACAGTTCGAACATTAGATTTTAACACACTTATAATGAGTTCATAATGACACCGGCACCAATGTGTACTCATGGATGTTCATGTAGTAATATGTAATACGAATTATTATTTTTAAATAATGTATATATGTAAGCATAATCCCTCAAAGATTCAGGGGAGCGCCAATGTTCACGTGATTATATGAAAAAGAAAAATAAAGGCAACAGTGTGATACAGTCTCAATTCTTTCTTTCTAGTGAAAAAGGTAATCCACTCACAATTTTCCTTTCAAAAATCAGGCATTACAGAGACACTCCTCTCTCTGTTTAGAGCAATGAACATGGATATCCACAGGTGTAGACCCCTTTCACTTTTTCTCCACCACCGCACGAATACCCAGAAATAATAAGAAATACCAAAATTGCGCAATAACGTCTTAAAATGTATTGGAGATCATCACAGATAAAACATATGGCTATGCACTCACATAAGGAATAATAGGTACAGTCATTGTACGAAATCCCGATAGATAAAGCAATTCACCGGTACACAGTGTGTTTCTTCCCTCTGCTTCTCTGCTCCCATCAACGTCACATCCGGTTGACGCAGGGCTGTGGGCGGAAGTGCTGTAAGGGGAATCTCCGGCTGCTAGGACTTCGCAACTGTGACTTGCACAGACTGGATGCTGAACACAGGATTCTACGCGTTTCGTCCGTACGACTTCTTCAGGAATCTAGTAGAGTACTCGCCCATGTGGAGACAGGGAGGGGAGAGAGAGGAGATAGGGGGGGGACTGACTGATGGGGGGAACTGGGTGAGGAGATGGTGACTGACTGGGTGACTTTGACTGACTAGGTGGGGGGGGTGACTGATTGGGGGGTACCTCTGGTGTCACACACACACACACACACACACACACACACACACACACACACACACACACACACACACACACACACACACACACACACACACACACACACACACACACTCTCCCATATACACACACACACACTCCCATACACACACACACACACACACACACACACACACTCCCATATACACACACACACTCCCATATATACACACACACACGCACACACACACACTCACTCCCATATATACACACACACACACACACACACACACACACACACACACTCCCATATACACACACACACACACTCCCATATACACACACACACACACTCCCATATACACACACACTCCCATATACCCACACACACCCATATACACACACACACACACACACGCACACACACACACTCCCATATACACATACACACACACTCCCATATACACACACACTCCCATATACACACACACACACACACACACTCCCATATACACACACACACTCCCATATACACACACACACACACACACACACACACACACACACACACACACACACACACACACACACTCCCATATACACACACACACACACACACACACACACACACACACTCCCATTTACACACACACACACACACACACACACACACACACACACACACACACACACACACACATACATTCCCACACACACACACACACACACACACACACACACACACACACACACACACACACACACACACACACACACACACACACACACACACATTCCCATACACACCCACACATACACACACACTCCCATATACACACACACTCCCATATACACACACACACACACACACACTCCCATATACACACACACACTCCCATACACACACACACACACACACACACACACACACACACACACACACACACACACACACACACACTCTCATATACACACACACACACCCATATACACACACACACTCCCATATACACACACACACACACACTCCCATTTACACACACACACACACACACACACACACACACACACACACACACACACACACACACACACACACACACACACACACACACACACACATTCCCATACACACACACACACACACACACACATTCCCATACACACACACACACACACACACACACACACACACACACACACACACACACACACACATTCCTATATACACACATGCTCCCATATACACACACACACACTCCCATATATACACACACACCCATATACACACACACTCACTCCCGTATACACACACACACACACACACACACACACACACACACACACACACACACACACACATTCCCATACACACACACACACACACTCCCATATACACACACACTCCCATATACCCACACACACCCATATACACACACACACACACACACACACACACACACACACACACACTCACTCCCATATACACACACACACACACACACACACACACACACACACACTTGTACTATCAGGAAGCGGGCGAATCACCGTTGCTGGCTCTAGCTGCTTGTCCGGCGTTACAAGAGATTTGCGGTAAGATTGCGACCGAAGAGGAGCATGGGATGCTGTATAGTCAAGAGCATGGGCTAACCGAGATTCCGCCCGGGGAAGGAAGAATGATGATTGCCGCCTGTCGTTATCCGGCCAGACATCCGGAGGACCAACTGTTCTCTCTAGAAAGCTCAACCCGCGATGACCGGCGACTCGGCTACGAAGTATTGGCCTCGATAAAGAAGTGGTCGGGAAAAATTCCGGTTCGAACCCAGGTGTACGTACGGAACCTTTCTCCCTACACCATGTGCATTGATCGCCGGCAACCATTGGGTCGAATCTATCCAGTAACCCCGGTGGAGAATACTGTAGGTGAGCGCCCGGTGGTCACCGCCCATGCCGTGGCCCCAAGGTTGGCATTCGACTTCGGAGATTCACCCTTGACGGAGGGCTGGAAAAGAAGGCTGCAGACCAAACTGGAAGAACGACGGGGGGTATTCTCCATAAGTGATATGGATGTAGGGTGCAGTCGCTGCGCCCGGCATACTATTCGACTGAGCGACCCTGCCCTGTTCCGGGAACGTTCTCACGCATAGCACCCGGAGACGTGGAAGAGGTGAGGAGATTACTAGCCGAAATGGAGGAAGCTGGTATCGTTCAAGGATCACGCAGTCCCTATGCCTCACCCATTGTAGTGGTTCGCAAAAAGAATGGGACCATACGCCTCTGCGTGGACTGTAGGACCTTGAACAGCCATATGGTGCCTGATTAGTACACCCTCCCACACATCGAGGACCTCTTGAATGCCCTGACGGGAAGTAAATGGTTCAGTGTACTAGATTTGAGGTCGGGGTATTATCAAGTACCCATGGATCTGGACGATCAGGAGAGAACGGCCTTCATCTGCCCGCTAGGGTTCTACCAGTTCACCTGCATGCCGCAAGGGATATGCGGGGCTCCTGACTCCTTTCAGAAGCTAATGGAAAAGACCCTGGGGGACCTGAACCCGCAAGAATGCTTGGTGTACCTGGACGACATTATAGTGTTCGGGAAGACGCTAGAGGTGCATGAGGAGCGGCTGATGAAGGTGTTGGATCAACTTCAAAAGGAGGGGCTGAAACTGTCCCTGGATAAGTGCAAATTCTGCCGCACGTCCGTGACATACGTGGGTCACATTGTATCAGCTGAAGGGATATCCACCGACCCAGGGAAGATAGAGGCAGTGGTGAATTGGCCCCGGCCTAACAACATCCAAGAACTTCAACCTTCCTGGGGTTCTGCGGCTACTACCAGCGATTCGTGGAGGGCTACTCCAGCAAAGCTAAACTGAATAATCTCTTAAAAATCTTTCCTGAGGACACCGGCAGGAAAACCACCACAGCACAAACGCCATTTGGAGAGAAATGGACCTCTGCTTGTGAGCAAGCGTTCTTGAAATTGAAAGCCAGCCTAACGCAGGCCCCAGTGCTGGCCTATGCCGACCCCGATCGAGAATACGTTCTACACGTGGATGCCAGCTTCAGTGGCCTGGGAGCAGTGTTGCACCAGAAACATGACACAGGGCTCCTCCCAGTGGCATATGCGAGTCGAAGCTTAACTCCAAGCGAACAGAATTATCCTGTCCACAAGCTGGAGTTTCTAGCCCTCAAATGGGCTGTAGTGGATAAGCTACATGATTACTTGTATGGGGTACAGTTTGAAGTCAGGACAGATAATAACCCAATGACTTACATCAACACGTCCGCCAAATTGGATGCGACAGGTCATCGGTGGTTGGCGGCGCTGGCCAACTATCGGTTCAACCTTAAGTATAAGCCAGGGCCCACTAACATAGGGGCCGATGCTCTGTCACAGAGGCCGGGGCTTCACTCACCATGGATGAGGAAGTATGGGAGGAAATTCCGGGGCCTGGCATACGTGCTCTATGTTCGCTAGCAGCAGTGGTCAACGATCAGGTGGCATTCTCAGAGCTAAGAGTAGCTGATTCATAAGGGTGTCAATCCCGAGCCATTCCCCGGGCCTACCGAGGTCGGGAAGGAATGAATATTACCGAAGATAAAATCATTTCCTGGAAAGAATTGGTGCAACACCAGATCCAAGATCCAGTGGTGGAACTAGCTCGCCAAGCTCTGCAGCAAGAGAACCCCTCTATTCTTAAGCAAGCCCCCAGAGAACTGGTGAAGCTATTGTTGAATGAGTTCGGGAAGTTTGAACTGGACAATTGCCTATGTACCGGGTCATTTCATACCACAATCATCCCGACCGGCGACAACTATTCTTGCCTGAAAATCTGAGACATATGGTCCTCCGGGCCCTTCAAGATGATCATGGCCATCTGGGCGTTGACAAGACGTTCGGGTTACTCCGGGACCGGTTCTATTGGCCAAAAATGAGAGAATCAGTGGAAATGCATTGCCGAAGGTGTACCCGCTGTATACAGAGCAAAACACTTCCCACACAGGTGGCCCCCATGGCCCATCTGAAAAGCTCTGGTCCTATGGATTTGGTGTGCATGGATTTCTTGTGTATCGAGCCAGACACCCGGGGCATCGGTAACGTACTAGTGATTATAGACCACTATACAAGGTACGCCCAAGCGTTCCCCATCAAAGATCAACGGGCAGTGACAGTGGCTAGAGTATTGTGGGAGAAATACTTCATTCATAATGGATTACCGAACCGACTCCACTCTGATCAAGGCAGGGATTTCGAGAGTACTCTCATTAGAGAACTGCTGAAGTTGTTAAACATAGCTAAGTCACGGACTACCCCGTACCACCCAGAAGGGGATGCTATGCCCGAACGGTTCAACCGAACACTGCTGGACATGCTGGGGACATTTAAAGGCTCTCAGAAGACGGAGTGGAGCAAGCATGTGGAGACGTTGGTGCATGCCTATAACTGTATTCGACACGAGTCTACAGGGTATACTCCGCACTTCTTGATGTTTGGGAGAGAAGCCCGACTACCTGTGGATGTGCGACTGCGGATATCTACCGATGGGGTATCCAACAGTACGCATTTCCGTTATGTACAGAGGTTACAGGACAGCCTGCAGCAGGCCTATAAATTGGCTGGAAAGGTGGCGGCGCAATTAAATGCGGGTAACAAAAGGCGCTATGACCACAAGGTGCGACATAAGGAGATTCGCCCGGGGGATGCTGTTCTCCTTCGTAATTTAGGCATTCCCGGAAAGCACAAACTGGCTGATCGGTGGAGAGATGGGGTGTATGAGGTAGAATCACAGATGCATGGCCTCCCGGTATACCGCATCAAGGACTCAGAGGGCCGGGTAAAGGTGTGGCATAGGAATCACCTACTCCCCATACCTCAAGTAGGTGACAACGAATTGGAGGTACCCACTGTTTCAATTGATGGAGAAACTGAAAGTACAGAGGATGGCCTAGAGACTGTAATAAATGCAACCTCTGAGAATCCTATGGAGTGAACCACTCAAAGGGGCCTTCCGGCCGCGGGGGCATCTCCCGAAGGAGCTACGGGTAAAGAGCCCCTTGGTCCAACGACAGATACGCTGACTCCCGTGAGCCAGCCACTAGACCCGCAGAGCTCGTCCGTTGTGCCTCAAAAAGACTTTGTAGATCTATCAGGCCCCTCAAGGGCAGAATTGGAAATGCCATACGAGGCTTACTACTCTCCCGAGGAGGTAGCTGAAGAGCAACTTCGCCGAAGCCAAAGAGCTGGTCAACCTCCAATGAGGATGGCTTATGATAGATTCGGGGCACCCCATTATGAGGCTCAACAGTGGGCTCGCAGCCGAGTGCATTCTGTTGCTGCAATGTTCACTGAAATGTGCAATCTGACCTAGAAGAAATGATCGCACAGGTTATGAGAAAAACTGCTCACCTATTAGGTATAATGTCCTAAAAACGGTAGGTGCAAGGGAGGTAATTGACATATATTAAACATATTATATTGAACTCCTTTCTCCGAGTTCACTCAGTGACGTTTGAACTCCTTCCTCCGAGTTCACTCAGTACACATTAGTACTAGGTAAGAGTGCACATAGAGGGGTGTTTTTGAACTCCTTTCTCCGAGTTCACTCAGTGCACATTAGTACTGAGTAAGAGTGCACATAGAGGGGTGCTTTTGAACTCCTTTCTCCGAGTTCACTCAGTGAAAACACATTAGTACTAGGTAAGAGTGCACATAGAGGGATGCTTTTGAACTCCTTTCTCCGAGTTCACTCAGTGAAAGCACATTAGTACTAGGTAAGAGTGCACATAGAGGGGTGCTTTTGAACTCCTTTCTCTGAGTTCACTCAGTGTAGAACTAGAAGAAATGAGTAAGATCAAGTGTATTGTATCATTTTTTATTATTTAACGTTCTGTGTATAGTTATGTGAGTTGATCCAAGTGGGAACGTTGGATTCTGCAAGGGGGAGAATGTAGGGAAGTGGTAGGAACCTCATACTGTATGTGTGTTTAGTTGGTGTTTTGACTCTGTTCAGGAGAGTCATGTGGAGGTCTGCAACAGTGTTGCAGAGGCTGATGTAATAGCTGTCAGTCTGTGCAGCTCAAGGCATAGAGGCTCCGTTGAGAAACTACAACTCCCATGAGCTCCTGGGCATTCACCTGACTTGAGGAGCCAATCAGAAGGCTAGAATTACGGGAGGAGGAAAGGGAAGCGTGGGGGAGAGACCACGCTAGTCAGAGGGGATCTGGGAGGTAAAGGAGGAGGGTGTATGCATGCAGGGGGTCCGTGACCTGCCTGCATAGGCTAGCTTTACCCCGCAGGCCCTTAGGAAAAACCCCTAAGCCACAGTAGGTTGCTGTGCTGCAGGGACGGCCATAGTGGTAGCGATCAGTCACCTTACTGTGTAGACAGTTAGGGACAAGCGTGCGGAGCAGGTTTGCGGGTGAGCTGTTTGGGACCAGACAGTTGCACTGCGGATATCAATGACAAGCAAGGATTTGGCTGATCCTTTTCGAAGTATTACCGGTCACCGCCGTGACCGGAAGGTATTTACTGTACGTTAAGTGCACCAACACCGGTCAACAGGCGCTGATCCCGCCTTAGGCGTAACTCTTTGAGGACACTAGTGAGTGACCAAAGGCCTAATACACGGAGCACTCCTTTCTATTAGTGTAAAGACACGGTGTGTGGGGCACGCGGTGATGGGACAAGGACATACTCAATAAGAGCGTAGCTGAGCCAGTACTGTACAGGACAATACTCATTAAGAGCGTGGCCGAGCCACTCACGTTATAAGGACATTACCATTTAGCTGCGTTAAGGTTATATTGCATTATAGGTTATGTGTTGGGTTATATGCTGCGTGTGTATCAATATGATAGAGTGCTAAGGTTATCGTGCATATAGTAAAGTTAGTTGCATCATACATGTGTGTGTATATATTTCTTGCCCAGGGGAATCTCACATCACGGGGATCCTGGGTAAGTGGAGGCGCTGCGCTATAAGTGTTACCCCAGGCTCCCAGCTAGCGGAGGCTCAGATCTTCTGGAGCCACAGGTGCGTGCAGTTACCCGTAGTCGCTTTAGAGTGTCAGAAAAAGGGCTACACCTATAACATATATTATCTCTAACTGTGCATGCAATGTCTTGTATATAATGTATACACTGTTCACTTATGTAACTATGTATTTGTAACTATGTATTATTTGTCATCTTAACTCTATGCCCAGGACACACTTGAAAACAAGAGGTAACTCTCATTGTATTACTTCCTGGTAAAACATTTTATAAATAAATAAATGTCTAAACAAAGCGGCACAGATTTCTGCTTTAATCATTTTCTTCATTCATCCTGTCCTTTATTCACTCTTCATATTTGCTTATAAATCTTTCTTCTGAAGTGCCAGAATATTTTTTGCTATATCTACTATGGAAATCAGATCACTTCATAGTTGAGTGCAATGTCTGAGGCTTTCCTTTTGGTGAAATAATTGGATGTCTGTATTGAGCTCTATATTGGATGTCAGAGAAGTAAACCAATTTCCCAACTCTAGTCTACGAGTGCTCTTAAAAGGTGATGTTTTATTGCAGTCATAGTTCAAATTGCAGATGGGTTAATATTCCTGAATGACCTGACTACTGGTATTTGGAAAATGCACACATACAGTAAAAGAATATTGTAAAGAAAACAGTAAGAAGACCGTAACCTTTTTAGTGCTGGATGAACTTGTAAAGAATTGAAGCCCAATTGTTATATACTGTACAAACAGCTGATGTATAGCAGGCACTCACAGATAGCAATATAGTTTTTAAAGGCACAGCAACATACTTACTTCTCTAAGATAGGCATGAGACTCATTATGAAGGGTTAGCTCAAGGTCCATAGAAACAAATAGGCTTGCAGGGGGAAATGTTTGGGTCCAGGACAAATCCTTTGTGTGCATTGAGGGCTCACCATAGTCCTACTATCACAGCAAATTGATGCTGCATTAATTGGGAGGTAGAGCATGACAAAAGGAATCCTGCCACCTTTAAATGATCTACTATTTTTTTTAAAGTCCAGTCCTGTGTTTTTATCTTATAGAACCATAGCGTTGTTGAATTGGCGGTAGCATTTCTAATATTCAGCCCAGGCAGTAATTGGGTGAGCATGAAAATTAAAGATCCCCCAGGCACTGAAGGGGTTAAACAAAGGAGGAATACAATTTCTAGAATGTTTTAGGTTAAAAAGAATGAAGAAGAAAAGAAGCACTCATGCTTTAGCTGGGTATACTGCCAGGGGTGCTTGCTAGCACCGATAAATCTCCTGCAAGTCTCAAATAGAAAATAGAAACAACACTAGTGGTCTTCAAAAAGTGGGGTGTTTCTTAAATGATAAACATTTCAGTCCACAGTCTAGGATCGAAATGTTGATGGTTTAAAAAAATACCTTGCTTTTTAAAACTTATGAGGGCTCTTTCTATCATGTATTTACGGTTAACAAGAAAACACAAGAACTTTACTAACTAGTCCTTAGTTGATACTGCAGCTTTAAATGATAAATACGTGATAAGGATTAATGTGCGGCAGTGGGGTAGAATTGTTGGAGGGTTGGGACTTAGGCTACGACGGAGCGCATGGTGCTGAAGCGATCTCTGCACTGTGATCTGAGGCGATGGGGAGGCATGGCGGAGGCGTGGCCATGACCTCATTGGCTGAACCTCGGCTCACGTGACCCGTCCGTCGCGTGACAAAATCAAACATTTCTGTGGGCTCAAAATTCGGCCGCACCCATGCTCACTATGGCCAGCCCCAATAGAGCTGCTGCACTTTGTTCGCGCCGTCCACGCTCTTGCGCACACTATAAATGGGGCCTTAGAGACACATTTGGTGAGAGGAAAAGATTGAGTACATAGGGAAGAGTAAATAAGATAAGAGGGGGGAGAAGCTGAAGTTCAAAAATGATTGAGGGTTAAAGGTAAAGAAGAGGTGAGCTTAGAGTGGCGGATGAGATAAAAAGTGATGGAAAGGAGGCAGATGGTAGGTGTGGGGAAAATGTGATGGTAAGGGGTGTATGGGAGCAAAAAAGAGGGCGACAATATATGTATGTGTAGCCCTGGTAAGAAATGGGGCTGTAGTTCTATCCTCCTCCTGGTATTATTCCTGATAAGGGCAGGTTGCCAGGAGTTATCATGGGTTTCCCCCACGTCAAGCACTTGCCCTGAATGGTGGAGATAGGTCACCTGACCCTGTGTCCAATCCATAGACAAAGGGGCGGTGCCTGCTGAGATCATAAAGAGCAGTGCATTTCCTATTTAGTCTGTTCTGTGAGTTCTGTCAGTCTGACAGTAGAGTGAGTTAGTGTTAGGGAGGAGAGGAGTGATCAGCTCATGAGTAGAGCTGATATAGCTAGTGAGTTATAGGTGGCCCAAATACCTCTCACCTTGCTTAGGGGGTGAGGGAAGAGCTAGCCCCACTCTGGATGCCCTTTGGTCCAGAGTGGCGGCAGGGACCACCACAAGGGAGAACAGTTAGAGGACTGTGCATCAACTGTACCTGTCGGCTGCTGCTGCTGCTGCTGCTGCTGCCCAAGAGAATAAAGAGTCTGCTGGTTTTAAAGATAACCTTGTGTGAGACTGGAATCTCTCTTCCCTGTGAGAGGGATTTCTGTGGTAGGGATTCCACCCCGCGTCCCTGGGGCTCACTACAGATGGAGGCTCTGCACCATTGAACGAGAACTAAGGCATTCACCCCAGTAACCTGTTCCTGTTGTCCCCCATGTCATCGCGGGAGACTCAGGCCCTCCTGTTGCCAGCAGGTATGCACCACACAGAGACATATAGCCAGACCCCAGAACACCTTAGGGGGCCCAATCTGCGATTGGGTGGGGGAGCATGGGTTATATATATATGAGACTGTCAGGAGAAGAAGAAAGGTTTAAAGAAGAAGAAATATGCATGTGGTGAGAAAGGTAGAGTTAGAGAGTAAAGGGGTTAAGATTCTATATTTCATGGGATTACATGAGGGAAACAGTGGCGACACACTTTATCCTCATGTGGCTAGAGCCGCAAGCCGGGAGGTTTCCCGGCTTTCTCATTTTTTTCCCTCGGCGTGCCGCACGTCATCGATGCGCGGTCACGCTTCATCGGGAGCGTGCGCGCATGGCGCGTGTGCCCAGGTCTCCCCGAGGGAGCCCTGGGTTCCTCTAATGTGGGGGATGGCGGTGGGGGGCTCCGTGGGACCCGGAGAGGGGAGGGGGGTGCCTCGATCGGAGGACCGATCCTCCGAGGCTCCGGCGCGCGCACGGGACACCTCGGCGCGCGCCCGGTATCTGTCGCGGCCGAGACCGGGCAAATGTTAGAATAAACTCGGCCGCGACAGTATATATCTAAAATAATTCTGGATGCATATATTGAAAAGGTTTTTTTGAACTTTTGTTAGTTACTGAGGTTTGCCGTGCAGGGCCGGCTGGGATTATTGCGGGGCTCAGTGCATGTGATGCGGGGCCTCTTTACTTCTCCTTCGCCATGTTCTCCTGCAGGGTTCCTCATCATGGTGCCACGACGTCAAATGGTATCACGTTGCCATGCCAACTGGACATCACGTCACATCGTGACATCATGCAGCGTCACATTGCCATGGCAATGCAGCGCCACACGGTGTCCCTTTGTCATAGCAACGTGTTGGTGCATGGCATCACGACGTCACATGACATCCCATTGTCATGGCAACTCAACACGAGTTATGGTGCCATGATGAGGAACCCTGCAGGATGAGATGGCGAAAGAGAAGGTAAGAGAGTTACAGAGGCTCCGTGCTCTCCCTGGCAATCAGTTTAATTGTTGTAGGAGAAGAGCTTGGGGCCTCTGTAAACACTGATGGCACCACATCAAGCTGGCCCTGCGTTCAGAGAACAGAAATCTCACACAAATACTAGCCATAGTAGAAATAATATATTGCACTAGAGTTGTGTACTCCAGAGTACATGGTGTCATTGTTAGCTTGTCTAACTGCTGAGATTGATAAATCCAGGCATCATGAACTAGAGAGTGGAGGTAATGCATGCCACAGAATCTCCAGTTTCCTTTTGGCATGCATTTTTAAAGATATTCTGTCATTTTAGCTCTAGGGTCAGACACTGACATTAGACATTTTAAAAACTCAGGTAGAAGAACATTGTTCAGATATAGTGCTCAAATGACAGGATTTGTAATAAACAATAATTTCTTGATTGAAGGTAATAGGCTGGGTGTAAGGTATATAAATGAGTGAGGTATATATGGGTGAGTGTGTAGTCTGAGACCCGAATAATAATAATAAATGTTACTCTCCGACGAAGCGCCAGCGTGAAACGCGTTAGAGACAGAGGTTTTTTCTGCACCCATACCTGTCTGCACCATGATTTTCTAATAAAGAACTTTTATTTTCATCATACTGCTGCTGTCCTGTGGATCCAGTTCTTTGCTGTGCGCTGCACTTCTACACCTGAGGCTACCTGAATCATTTTAAAAACTCAACTTGTAAATAATGACTCTAGGAGCAAAAAACAATATTCTCATCTGAAAAACTTACCACATTTTGGGCACTCGTAGATCGGAGTAAAAACAAGTGGAAGAAAATACAGTAAATGATTAGTGGTACTAACAGCAATCTGAAAGTGAAAGGGTCAAAACCTATGGATTATGTTGGTTTTTTTAGTCTTTTTTCAGGTTTTTGTTCGACTTTTTTTTATTTTTATAAAGGGCTTATAACATAAGATGTGTAGAGTGTGTCATCAATCAAAGTCTCCCGAGTGCCAAAAAACTTCCACATTTATCAAATGAATAAATCATGGTTTTGCATTCATTTACCTTTAGACAGTTGGTGACTTTTTTTGGGTCTGCTTTGCTACCCGAATTTGAGGTTATTTACTAATGCTACAGCTGAGGAAGCCCACATTTCTTTTTTTTAAAATCATGTTTAGAAAAACTGGATTTAATATCCTGATTGGGAACATAACAATTTGAAAAGTTTGCATTGCATTGTACAGCACAAAATACCTTGGTGCGCTCTATTACAACTGGAGAATGAAACTAAGCGTACCAGATTTATCAAGGAAAGAGAAAAAAACATCTCTTTTTTTGATAAAGCTGGTGCAGTATTTCATATGTAGCCAGGACTGGTTCTTGGCTACCAGTCTGTCCTCACTGGCAGTAAGCCCTGGTAAGAGCAGGCCTGCCAGTACTTATCATGGGTTTCCCCCACTCCCAGCAGTGCCCTTGAGTGACGTGGGGGAGGTGGAACCAGGCCTGGGTTCACCTAATCCTGGGTCAGAACTGGTGCCCTACTCCTGGCTGTACTTAAGGGGAGTACCGCCCAAATTTAGTCAGTGCCTCTCCCCACTTGAGTTAGGCAAGTCAAACACAGGTTGCCTGAATACTGGCCTTCCCTGTTTCTCTTCACCTTGGGGGAGAGTGAGTGTGCACCTTTCCCCTGATCCTGATAGAGAATCATGGAAAAGCAAGGACTGCTGCAGGGGCCCTTGACCCGTAGTGCAGGTCCAGGGACCATACTACAGTTGGATACAACACCAGAGACTGCATAGGGTAGAGGCCTGCTGTGACTGCATTGAGCTGAACAGAATAAACCATTTCTGTTTCATATACCTCCTGCCTGGTGTGTGATCTTATTGGGGAAGGAGAGGGATTGTTTCTATCGTTGGAGATTGCCTCCATACATCTGGAGCCTGTGACAGATGGAGGCACTGGACTGCTAGAGAACCATGCTGGATATGTACCTTAGAAACCTGTCCTGTGTCCCCACAAATATCGGAGGATGACTCAGCCCTCCTGCTTACCAACAGGTAGCATGCACCACACACGCTATAACGGCAGAATCTCCCATTGGTGGGAGAAACACCATTACATTTGGAGGCACTGCTGAGATTACTGCTCAACAGGACAGGTTTTCAGCGACGCAAGGCTGGAAGTTATCAGATACACTTTCAGAACATGTACTGACAAGAAAGGGAGGCTAGGTGTAGTGTCACATGAACTGCATAATAACGAAAAAGTGGTACTAAGGTGCACCTATATAGAGTGATACAATGTGCTCAAATTAGTGAATAATAGTACATGAACAAGTGTACAATAAGTGCTAATATATATATATATATATAAATATATATATATATATATATATATATATATATATATATATGGGTCGCAGCTGAACCCTCTGAAGAAAAGGTCCTGGTTTTCTTCCGTGTAGTTAATTCGAAGCTTTGGGGAGCGCAGGTATCACCATAAATAAAAAAAACAAATAACAACAACATTGTGTAATCAGCTTCACAAATTTCTTTTAAATTCTAAGATTCAGCCAAATGGAAACTCACAATTTTTTAGATGAAAAACAGCTTTTCCCACATAACATATGGCTCAGGATGTTCAGCTATAAGTTTCTCTAGTAGTAGTTTAGTGATGGTGGTCACAGTGTAATGTATCCTTGATGAAAACAGAAAATACCACAATAGTGTAACTCTGTGTAAAATTCAGGTGTGTATTAAATACAATATCACACATACATAAATCAAAGTAGCATAGGCACATAAAGATTATAGTTGAGTGGCCAGTTGATCTCTCCACTGCTCCGAACTGAGTCTCTCAGATCGGTTCGCCGGGCTCCCGGTGAGCGTCACGTCACTTCCGGTGGCGGGTCACGTCACTTCCGGTGCCTTCCAGATCGTAACGGATTTCTCATGGGGAATACCAATAACGTCTTCTGCGCCGAATCTATTCGTTTCACTATACAGCATTCCTGAAGAAGCTGTATAGCGAAATGCGTAGAGTACCTACTGAACCAGAGACGGTATCAGGGTCGCCTAGACCTCCTGCCTAGCTATAGTTCTTCTTTGTCCACCGGGTGTGCTGCTGCCTTCTGTGTGCTCTAGGGTTCCTCTGTCTGTCTGTCTGTCTTGTTCTCCTGTCTCTGTCCTTTATAGCTTCTGCTTCCTGGTTGGTTCATTTGCATTTTGTTTTGAGTCAGACTCCTATGCACATGCTTCTGTCTCTGATCCTGATCTGTTCCTGTACCAGTCCTGTATTTGATTCTGTTCATACAGTAGTAAAGGCCCTTGCTGGTAATCTGGCTTGTCCCTGTTTGTTCCCCGGTCTCAGTCCCTGCTCCCCAGTCTCAGTCCCTGCTCCCTGTTCTCAGTCCCTGCTCCCAGACCTGTTCCTGCTCCTCAGTCCTGTTCCAGTCTCCTCGTTGCCGACCTCTGCTTGTTACCTGACTACGCTATCTGCCGCCTGCCTCGGACCTCTCATTGTGACCCCTACTACGCTCCTGCTGTTCCGGCCACCGAGATCCTACCCGCTACAGGAGTCTCCCATGACAGAAAACAAAAGGCCACTTCTGGATCTTGCCGTAACAGATTCTCTGCCTTCCTGCTTCAGCAGACCCACTCCGCTTGGAGGAAGATAAGTAATTTTTTTTTGTTTTTTAGAAATCCCAGTTGGGATCCTGAAGGTTTTGTTGCTGCAAAGGTTTCTACAGGGTTTTTTGTGCCACTTTCTCCCTGAGAAGAATTCCCTTTTACAAAAAAAAAAAACCTTTTCTGCAGTACCTTTTTTCGCTATTTTCAAACTTTCAATACCTGGATAAGGATTGTCTCTGCATTTTTTGGTGGGCCACTGCAGATTTTCAGACTCACATTTCTATTTAAGACGGTTACCTTGATTTACTGCTTTCCTTGGTTGGACCACTGCTGTTCACAGGGTTCCATTTCAAAAGACAAGAGTGCTTCCATTATTTTGTTACTGCATGCTGTGATTTTTCCTGCAATCCGTAGTTCTTCCTATGATTGGTTCTAAGGTTTCATGTTTACCTGCAAGTTTCCCTGAAGTTTGTTTCTCTGCAACCTATGATATCCCTACACCTGATATCTAAAGTTTCAGATTTAACTGCAGGGTTCTCTGTCTGATATTCCTGTCTGATCTCAAAATTTTTGGATCTAACTGCAAGTTTTTAAGTAGTAGTTTCCTGCTGTCTATGATATTTCAATGCCTGATTTCTAAAGTATCAGATTTAACTGCAGGTTTCTCTATATGATATCCCTACGCCTGATGTGTAAAGATTCATATTTAACTGCAGGTTTTCTGTCTATATGATATCCCTACGCCTGATGTCTATATGCTGCTGCCCCTTTTATCCTCCTTCTTACCGTAAAAATGTGGGGATGTTTTCAATTGGTCTCTTGCTTTTCCGCGCGTCGGCCGCATCATCAGACAAGCGCTAATGGCGCTTAACATTGAAAGCGCCCGCGGCTCCGGAAAACAGCCGAAAAAACCCTGCATCTGCCCGCATTTTTAAAAATCCCGCGGTGGCGGCCGCAGGAGGTTAAAGGCGGCCGCCACTGTAGATTTATATTTAACTGCAGGTTTTTCTGTGTATATGATATCCCTACGCCTCATGTCTAAAGTTTCAGATATAACTACAGGTTTCTCTGTCTATGTTTTTTCCTTGCATTTATGATACCTCTGTGACTTATGCTAAGGTCTCAAAAGGTCAGCTCTCCTATCTTGTGTCTCTCTGTGTCTAATATTCCTGTTGTTAATGCTAATGCTTCTGCTTTAAAGACACATTTCCGCTTTACTGGTTTCTTGGGAAGTTTGGTTTCCCTACAGTATGTCCGAAGTTATGGCTCCCACTCTGAAAACAGTCTTGAGCAGTAAATGTGAACACAGTATGACTGATTCTTCAGAACTTCTCAGAGCAAGGAAGAAGAAAAAGAAAGGAGGTATTACTGCGGAAGTTGCAGAAGGAATTAAGGATGAACCTTTAACCTCAGAGTCTGCACTTGATGAAAGAGAGATGTTGCAGCTTAAGGCAACTCACAGACGTATCCCAAGAATAGTGGAAGAAAAGAAAGAATTATTTAATCAAGGAAAAGGATGCCCTAACTCAGACATTTCAATCTGCATGAAAAGAGATTGATTGTCTTCATGGACGTTTAGATAAAACGCAAGAAGCCAAGGCTGCACTACAAAGCTGTCTATCCTCAGCAATTGCCAAGTGTGTTCTCCAGGAAAAAGAAAAGCACCAGTTGGAGAGTTATCTGGATGTCATGTCGGGTGAGCTGGAGAGGGCATATGCTGATGCTGCCGAGGATCAGCGCCTCGCTTCTAAAAGTAACGAATTCCTGGAAATCTCTATGAAGGAAATTGACAGGCTTAATACAGAGCTTAAAGTCTCCCAGGAGGAGATTTGCTACTTTAAAACAGAGATACATTCTGTGAGAGACATCTTCGAAGGGTTAAAAAGCAGTTTTGAAACTGTAACCCAAGAGTGCAAGAATCTCTATGTCCAAGTCAGTGAAGGGGTTAAGAAACTCCATAAATTAGGAGAGGAGAAGAAACAGTTAGCCCAGGAAATGTTAGACATGCAGACAGCACTGCAGAATGCAGAGAGAGAGCTGCAAGAAGAACGTGTCTCGCTGGAGCAGCGCACACAAGTAAAAAATATTCTGCAGAGTCAGCTGCAAGAACTGCGTACACATCTGCAGGACACAAGGGAGAAATGGGTGAATGCTAAAGAAAAATAGCGAGTTCTGCGGGAAGAAAGTTTCCACACTGCCTACAAAGTAAAGATGCTGCAAGAGTATTTGAGTACCCAGTGTGTCCCCAAAGAGCAGCATGAGGAGCTGAAGGCCACACTGAGCATAACAATAGCCCCTCTGGAGGAGGAGCTTACAGCCCAGGTAACCCTGTATGAGAGGGAGCACAAGGCGGTCCAGACACTGAAGCAAGACTTAGAGGAGCAGAGACACTGCTCCATCCCTAACAGCCAGTACACCCAAGAGAAAGAGACCTGGAAAAGACAAGCTGCTGAGACCATAGCAAAGGAATTTGCAGAGCTCCAAGACGTGATGAGGGATGCATGGAAGCATGCTCAATATGATCACAGTGAAGATATGAAAGCCCTGAGAAGAGAATTGCAGGATGCACTTAACCAGGGATCTCTCACTTAGGCGTGGAAATTGTAACAACACCTAAAAATGAAAGAGCTAAAGCTGACAGCTGAACATACATCACAGCATCTCACAGCGCTGCAGGCGCAGATCGCTGAGCTCAAGACACAGCTTGCCAAAAAAGAGAGGGAGGAGGTTTCCGTCAAGTGGCTGGCCTGACACTGCGCTATGAGGTCAAGATGGCTGATGCCTGCAAAGTGTTGAATCACACAGCCCATGAGAAGGCCCGGCTGCAGCTGGAGCTGGACAAGGTCTGGGAGGAGTACCGGCAGCTACAGGTCAGAAATAAAGAAAAAGAAACACATTTAAGCCTTGTTCAAAGTCAGCTGGGAGATATGGAGTCGCGACTCAACTTCAAAGAAGCTGAATTGACAACTGCTTTGAGTGGGAAAAGAAGTGCAGAAGGACAGCTTCAAGAGCTGAAAACTCAAATAGCTGGTCTTTCATTGGGTGATGCCACGAAACGGCAGTTGCAAGAGGAGACCATGGAGAGCGAACTCTGTGTCCCCACTGACTCATGTGGAAAGGCTGCACCCGTCCTTGATGCCCACGTTCCTGATGTCTCTGCCCCTGCATTTGGGTTGAACGCACCCATTCAGAGGTTCCTTGCAGCACCCAATGTACCTGTTGCTCCTGTAATTAGGATAAATGCACCTCTCACAGATTTCCCATCAGCACTTGACGTACACACTAAGTTGGCCTTCCATCAAGGTTTCCCTGAAGAGCCTGGAGGGTTGTCCAAAGTCGTTGCTGATTCCTATGTTCCTGCGAAACATGGAGTGTTGTCCGAAGGTCATCGTGAGTCGGCTTTCCATCAGGGACACCTTGCTAAACCTGGAGGGTTGTCAGAAGGATCTACTGGCTCCTCTGCTCTCGCTGTGAAGACAAGCGCACGTTCTTCCGTTTATCTACGAATATCTGATGCGGCCTCTGCTGAGCCTGTGACCTACTCTGCAAAGTCAAGCTTACTGCTCACAGATTATCTGGCATTTGGGTTGATGCATCCTGACATTCAACTGTTCCGAGAGAGAATTGAATTCCTCTGTTGGCTTTATGATGGACTTTTTCAGTCTGTACCTGTGGAGTACCCTCTGCCCGCTGACAAACCACCAGAGGTGAGTTACCTTGAGTCAACTTTTCATCAAGGCCTCCGGGAAGAGCCTGGAGGATTGTCCAGAGAACACTCTCAAGAGGGGGGAGTAATGTCAGGGTCGCCTAGACCTCCTGCCTAGCCATAGTGCTTCTTTGTCCACCGGGTGTGCTGCTGCCTTCTGTGTGCTCTAGGGTTCCTCTGTCTGTCTGTCTTCTTGTTGCTCCTGTCTCTTTCCTTTATAGCTTCTGCTTCCTGGTTGGTTCATTTGCCTTTTGTTTTGAGTCAGACTCCTATGCACATGCTTCTGTCTCTGATCCTGATCTGTTCCTGTACCAGTCCTATATTTGATTATGTTCATAGTAAAGGCCCTTGCTGGTAATCTGGCTTGTCCCTGTTTGTTCCCCGGTCTCAGTCCCTGCTCCCCGGTCTCAGTCCCTGCTCCCCAGTCTCAGTCCCTGCTCCCCATTCTCAGTCCTTGTTCCTAGACCTGTTCCTGACCCCTGTCCTGTTCCAGTCTCCTCGTTGCCAACCTCTGCTTGTTACCTGACTACGCTATCTGCCGCCTGCCTCAGACCTCTGATTGTGACCCCTACTTTGCTCCTGCTGTTCTGGCCACTGAGATCCTACCCGATACAGGAGTCTCCCATGACAGACGGTCAGCAAGCCAGAACAAACCCAAGAGCAACCGGGTATGGTGACTGCCTGGGGTGATGAGGAACCGCTGTTGTTAGAGGTGCAGGAGCTGGAACGAGCCCTGCTAATTATCGCTGACAACTCGGAAATTATCCGATACCTCTCCCTCGCGGAAGTATCCCTACCCTCTTCCAGTACCTGCTGCTGTTGGTCATCTGTGGTGTTTCGGCCGATGCCGAGTACTCCTACCAATGCTGTCGAGAAACAGACCCTTACCAGTGGCTCGTAACGATGGCAGAATCCGGTCCTGATGACGACGACCGTGAGACTTGAGAGACGTAGGAGCAAACCCGATCATGGAGGTTCCCAGCGGCCTTGCCAGTGATTTCACTATGCCTTTGAAGGTGCCTTCTGGTGCCGAGGCCCATGCGGACAGAGACAATGATGACGACAGACCCATTCAAGGACCGGATGTGGATGTACTTCCGGTGCGGGACCTGGGCCCGTACCAGGATCTCACGAGACCATCTGATGATGACATCACTACCAACGTGACCACCGAGGCAGAGGAGGAATGGACAATTCCCGCTCTGGGATTTTTGGGATCGTGTTTGGGATGATACTGCTGACAGTATTAACTCTGGGGGAAGTCAGTATGCAATGTCGGTGAACTCCGACACTTCGGGGGTTTTCTTCACATACGACCTCAGGTTCGGGTCACTAAGGCTGCCACCATTAAGTCCTGGCCCTGGTGGGACCCTAAATTTTAGGGTATGTCCCTTACATGCACCACACCAGATTCATCTTGGAGAAGAGGGGGCATAGTAGATTACTGGTGGGTGGAGGGAGAATTTGGCCCAGAGGATACCGCCGAGGCTCTTAGGTGTAGAGAACAGGAAATACGTCTGGGGATAGTGCAGCCAAAGGGGGTCATAATAAGGTACTTTGAACCACCTGTACAGGAACCCTTATTCTGGGTTCTGCCAAGCCAAGTTGAAGGTAGTAGACTCACTAAAATTAGTAGAGCAGAAAGACATGTGGTGCAGCGTTGTAGGAAGTCCCACTTGAATACCCATGTGTGCCAGAACCTACCATGCGGGAAATCGATGAGAACCGAGAAAAGTGGCTGAAAGATGTTATCAGGGATTAAATCAAGGTGCATAGTAAAAGTGCCTTCTACTAGCTAGAGGAGTGGGTGAAATACCTCATTGGATTGTGGAAGGTAAGGAGGTCCATCTATATGGACAGAGTCGAATACGTATCAGAACGGCACCCAAAAAGGGTGTTTTCAGTTACTGTGCCAGATAGTACTGGGACACTAGTTTGCAAACTAGACCCGGAGCATTACTACTGAGTAATTAGGTTCTCCATGTTGGGAGGGACCTGGGTTTTTCATGGAATACTGTGATGTAATCAAGGTTATATGCACTGTAATACAGGAAAGTATGTATCTTTTGCATTGATTCTCATGTTGTTGTTATTGATTCTCCTGTTCTGTTTAGGATATGCATCTGAAGGATGGTACTGCTATTACCTGTTAGCTACCAGGAGGCATGAGCCTCCACCACTGGGAGCATGGAGTGATATCCCGTTCGTCTCGGTGCAGCGCCTTCACCTGCGAGGGATCCCAACGTGGTGGGATAAGCCCCTCACAGGAACAATACCAGTAATACACACACTCGGGTATATAATACGAACCTTTACTGAACACACAAGAAACAGTACCCTGTACAACACCGTATAATATGCCCAACCTAGTACCAGTGAGTGACCCCAAAGTACATACTGTAGGGTGCTTGGCACCAATACACTGATGTCCTTTTCCACCCCCATGTCAGGGCCCTCCCAAAAGTGTAGGAGAAAGCGCTATCCCGTGGAATGTTGGTGCACTTGTTGAAGTACCTGCCGGGGCTCCAGCATCCGGGTACTGCAGATTTCCAAAGGGGATCCATCATCAGCGATGGCATCCACCTCCACAGGGGGTGAACTGCTGCTGGATGGTATCACCATAACGAGTCTCTTATAATGAAGGTGGTCTGGTCCCAGACCACAGGCGCAATCACCGCGTGGCATCTCACCGGTGCTATCGCCGACTATAAGCAGCTGCTGGGGAAAGGACCCTAGCTATGGGCTTTCCCTGTAGTAGCCACAACCTGTTGTGCATCGGGGTCTATTTGGGGCTTGCCTAGTCCAGAAGAGCACTGCTCCCTGGACACTACCTGCTCCGTTGAGGTCCCTCTTCCGACTGCGTGGTATTCTGAGCACGCCAAATGTATCTTCTTGCCAGCCAGAGAACCCTGCATCCCTTTTGGCTCCTGCCGTGCATGTGTCTCTGCTCCCAGAGGCTCATGGGAGTTGTTGTCCCCCTTGCGGAGCTACGGGTGTAATGGCCGCCGCTTGCAATGCCTCCTACACATGCGTAAGCTGTAGGAAGATAGCCGCCGCAACGTGGGAGCCTACTGCGCATGCACAACTGATTCTGCGCATGCGCAGCACATAAAAAATTGTGGCGCCCTTCCCGGCATCCCCCCAAGGAGATCCGGCGACCCGGTCGCCCCTCTAGTCTCCCTGCAGCCGTCCCCCTCACACAGCCCGGAGGTAAGAGAGGGACATGGCTACACTATAAAATGATATAACTCTCAGTGATGATTATTTGTCTTTACTACATTCAGTACAGATTTTTTTTGCCCTGTAATTATATCAGACAGTATACCATACAGTGCTTCTAAAAACACATTAAAAAAGTGTTGCTGACATTACATATTTGCCTTTTGTTGTGTCTAAAGGTTTGGAGGGAACACAAAATCTAACATTGGGACATACTGTATTTAAGCCCTTGAGTGCCTGATGGGTTTGAAATGAGGAATTGAAGGGGTTAAGGCAAGGTGACACAGCTGTTTTAAATAAAATATGAATGGCCCTGGGCTCTTTGGCAGATGCCAGAAAACGTGTTCCCAATGCTGCTGTTCAAACAACCTTATAAAAGGCATTGAAATAATTGTTTTCATTCACAATGAATTATTGTCTTACTGCAGACAATGCCGTTGTTTGAAACATTATTGCTCTCTAGCCCACCTACTGTCATGAACTTAATTATAAGATAACTGTTTACAGTATGTTCCCCTTCCAAGCCTACATTTCGTTACCAAAAAGGAAACCACTTGAGTGTGGGTGAAATTCGAGCACCAAAACTCTTGCCTTGGTTTCTGTTCTGTAAAATAAGTTTGTCCAATGTTGATGCTTGGCATAATCAGAAAATCAACACAAATGTTTATATATTCTGCTCAATATCTGAATGCAAACCAATTGGTTTCTTTATGTGAAAATCATAAGTACCTAATTTTTAAAGTCTGAATTGGATGTGTACACTTTAAAAAAAACATATGCGGTTTTCAAAAGCTCTGTGCAGTATCATTTCATCTGCGAAGAACTCTGATTTTGGTCCACTAAAACTAGTGGGCAAAGTGGTTCTGTGCCACATACTAAAAGTTATCACAGGCAATAATGAATCTATTGAATTAGCCTTTATTTTTTATATTTTCATTGTGAAGAACATAAAGCTAAATACACACGAGTCAAGGTAAATGCAACTTGGGATGCCCCAACTCTATGGGAACAAGAGCAACAAACAGGCGTCCGCTGTGTCCCTAACTGACACTGTAAATGCTAATGGGGCAGGGTCCCTAACCTGGGGCCTGTCCCTGAAGCACCACAAACTACTGAGTGGCTCAGGGCTAACTAGGGCCTAGGGGTCTGCTGACCTAGTGCAATGGGTCACTGACCCCTGCACCCTCACCTCCTTCCCCTAGCGCCGACTGCCTAGCATGGGCTCCGTGACAGCTTCCTATTACCTGCCTATGAGGATCCGCACACCCTATTGGTTCCCTGGCATCACGTGGGGTATCCTAAGGCTCATGGGACTTGAAGTCCCTGCTCAGAGCCTTCTCCTGATTGGCCGCCTCTTTGCGCGCTTCTCACTGCGCATGCGCGACCTGCCTCAGTGCCTCCCGTCGCTCCATTACACTGCGCATGCGTGTGCACCAAACTAAGATGGCGGTGCCCCTGGAGATGCACTCACCACTCCTGCCTCTCCGATGCACGCACACGCCGCACACATGCGCCCGCACCTCGCGAACGGCCGCCTTTAACCCACCGCCGCGGAGGTGAGTTCCAGGAGAGGGGTGCAAACGGGAGGGGGACCTGGCTACATCCTCCCCCTGGTAAAAACCCCAACGCCTCGCTTGGGACACATGACTATGTAACTATATACAGCAGTTATATAATGAAAATGGCACGACATCATTATATAATAAAAATGTAGCAATCAAACACAATCTTACACTTGTCAGTTCTATATCAGATTGTACATTTCATTGAACATCACAATGATGGACTGCACTTTGCTGCGAGCCCACTGCTGAGCCTCATAATGAGGTGCCCCAATTTGTTCATAGGTTACCCGGTTTGGAGGGTACCTTACTCTTTGGCTCTTCCGGAGCTGTTCTTCAGCAACTCCCTCTGGGGAGTAATTGGTACAGTCTTGAGGCTCAGCCTCTTCCCTTGAGGGGAGAAATGTCTCTGAACAGTCTCTGTTGGGCACAAAGGACGGGCTCTGTGGATTCAAAGTCTGGCTGGTTGGTGCTACCTTAGTAGGCATTGGCCTACGAGGCCCTTTACCCGTAGCTCCTCCGGGAGATGCCCCTTCAGTGGCATAGTCCCTTTGAGAGGGTCTTCCATAGGATCTTCAGGAGTTTCAGAGTTGGTATAATTATTACAGTCTCTGAGGAATCGGACTCACCGTTCAGCGGTGTGGCCAGTCTTTCTGCTTCCTCGTCTCCCACTTGTGGAATGGGGAGAAGATGATTACGATGCCAAACCTTTACCTGGCCTTCAGTGTCTTTGATGCGATAGACCGGGAGGCCATGCATCTGTTACTCTACCTCATATACACCATCTCTCCATCGGTCCGCCAATTTATGTTTTCCTGGGACTCCCAGATTACGAAGCAGCACAGCGTCCCCTGGACGTAGCTCCCGATATTTGACTTTATGGTCGTATCGTCTTTTGTTGCCGGCATTCAGTTTAGCGGCAGACTTCTCAGCCTGTTGGTAAGCTTGTTGCAAACTGTCCTTAAGTCTTTGCATATATTTCAAATGGGTAGCATTGTGTATCCTATCCGTTGACACTCGAAGACATACATCTACTGGCAGTCTCGCTTCTCTCCCAAACATAAGGAAGTATGTGGAGAATCCAGTTGACTCATGGCGGGTACAGTTGTACGCGTGTCGACTCCATTCAGTTTTCTGCGCACCCTTCAGGGTTCCGAGCATGTCCAACATGGTCCTATTAAATCGTTCTGGCAAAGCGTCTCCTTCGGGATGGTACGGAGTCGTCCGCGATTTAGCAATGTTCAGCATTTTGAGCAATTCCCGGATCAAAGTGCTCTCGAAATCCCGGCCTTGGTCGGAAAGAAGACGGCTTGGAAGACCGTAGTGAACGAAGTACTTCTCCCATAGTATTTTTGCCACCGTGATGGCTTTCTGGTCTTTAGTGGGGAAGGCCTGAGCATACCGGGTGTAATGGTCCGTGATGACCAGCACGTTGCATATTCCTCGGTTATCGGGCTCAATGCACAGAAAGTCCATACACACTAGGTCCATTGGGCCAGAACTCTTCAGATGGCCCATGGGCGCTGCTCTTTTAGGCAGGGTCTTGCGTTGTATACACCGAGAACAACGGCGACAGTGTTGTTCTACCGCTTCTCGCATTTTGGGCCAGAAGAATCGGTCTCTGACCAACCCAAAGGTCTTCTCTACACCGAGATGTCCATGTTCATCATGTAGAGACTTCAATACCATACACTGGTGACACACTTTATTCGAGCTCGGCTAGTCCCACGAATTCGGGTATACCCGGGTGTATTGAGGTTTGCGACTGTTTTCTGCCCGAGTGCATTGAGGTATTTTCCAGGCAGGGATTGAAGCATTTTATTCCCACTGGCTGCAATACTGCACAGTATATATATATATACTGCATTACAATTCATGAATTTATGCCATCTGGTAGACACGCGAAGCATTGCAGCCTATTAAATCCTAATCATTATCATTTAACAGATCAGCCGCCCGTCAGCCAGGCATGAACCCAGGCTGGGAAGGCAAACGCAACGGGGCTTGTCAGAGGTGAGGAGCGGCGCATTCCAGGTATCTGCCAGGTACATACTGGGTATTTGCTCGAATAAAGTGTGTCGGTGCAGTATATCTTAAATTCTGGGGTAGAACCAATTGTCTCCTATCAGGGTGGTTGTCATATTTTATTACCCGATAGAGTAAGCAATTGTCAATTTCAAACTTGTCCACCTCACGCATTAGCACCGCGATCAGGTCTCTGGGAGCACGTTTCAGTAGAGCTGGATTCTTTCTTTGAACAGCTTGCTGAATTATGCTGATTACTGGGTCTCTCACTTGGTAGTCCACCAGGTCTTTCCATCGAATTACCTTGTCATGAGTTATATTCATCCCCTTTGGATCGCAGTAGGCGGCTGGGATAGCCTGCAACTGGCATCCTAAGGAATCTGCAACCCGTAGTTCTGTGAAGGCCACTTGATCATTGATGATGGCAGCTATGCTACACATTGCTCCCATCCCTGGACCCGGGATTTCTTCCCACTCATCATCATCGGGAGTAGCACTTAGGGCCTCATGCAGTAAGCGCCGATAAGCTGTTTATCGCCATTTTTTTCAGCAAATTTGCCCTCCCGATTCAGTAAGCGCCTATAAGTCGGCTGCCGATAAGCCACTTATCGCACTTTTTGTATGGATTGGTTTAAATAGTATACTTGTTTGGAGGTATTGGTAATTTGTATTGTTAACATTCATTTGCAGAATGTATATGTTGCATAGATTGTATGCATCATATATACAATGTAAATGCAATGTTTTGATTGTCATTTGAGGTTTTTGATTGGCATTTGAGGATTTTGATTGTAAGATCAGATAGGATTATTAAAGGAAATTAATTTTATAGTAGTGTATCTGTATGGAGAAATGTTATTTGTAGTACAGTATGTTTTTGATAACCCTTCTACATTTATTTGTATATTGGTTCATCATGTGTGTGTATCTCTCTCTCTCTCTCTCTCTCTCTCTGTATATATATATATATAGTTGCATGATGAAGCCACTGTACAAATGAATGGGTGAAGCGTGGGTATCGGGCCAGTGTGGCTTAACCCCTTAATTACCTTTGCAGTTATTATCCGATAAGGTGTTTAAGGGGTTAATTGATATCTGAATATAATTGCAATTTATTGGCTTTGTATTGGCTATGTATTTTGTGGGCAACGAAAGACCAGGATGTTGCTGGCGACGGGGGCTTCTTATTGATGAGGTCAGTAGTACTTTATTTATTTGAATATGCTAGTTAATGTATTTAATAATGGGCAAATAATCTATTATCCCTATCTGGATAATAGTTATTTTGCACATTATTGTACTGTAGGTATTGGGGGGGGGGGGGGTGTATGTATTGAATGTATAGGCCAGGTTTATTTTTTTTACATTCAGGGTTTGTTCCGTGGTTCTGCGTGAGACCTCTGGAGACCACCTGCGGTCTCCTCGGGTATCTCACGGGTATCAGGCTGGTGGCTCCACGGGTGACACCTGCAGGGATGAAGCGGTGGCCTCACATCTGTGGGGGCACTGCGGACCCATAGGTGCGGGGATGAAGCGGTGGTCCCACATCCGTGGGGGCACCGCGGACCCATAGGTGCGGGGATGAAGCGGTGGTCCCACATCCGTGGGGGCACCGCTGACCCGTGAGCACTCGTGAGTTCCCCAGACCCCCGTGGGAACCACCCGAGGCCCCGCAGACACCTGTGGGTCTGACCCAGGGCTCTCAGACACCCGCAGGCCTACCGTGGAGACCCAATTGTGGCCCACGGTGACCCAAGGAGACCACTGGGGGCCATGGCGCTTGGCGGGATCCACCAACAGGCCTCCAAAACCTGTTTGAAATGAGCTGGTACCCTGTAGGTCTGTCAGGTGCCCCGCCAGCCCGCCGGGGACTCGCGTGGGGCTGTGTTATGAACAATGTTTGTAAAAGGATAAACCATGTATTTATGGGGGGGCACAGGGGGTGGGTAATGTATTTAATAAATAGAATGATGCTTATTGTGGGGCTGTGTATTGTTTTTATTGTGGGTACTGGGGGTGGGGGGTGTATTTTCCCCAACGGTATGTGGGTAGGCCTCCCTTGTGAGTAGTGGGTGAGGGTAGTTAGGCCTCACGGGGTGGGGGGTTAGTGTGGGAGGGTATGTAGGCATCCCGAGTGGTGGGTGAGGGTGGGTTAACCCCTTAATGACTGTAGCGGTTAATAACTGCTATGGTGATTAAGCGGTTAGGGGACATTACATTGGATGTTTTCATTCTTGTGTCTGTTTTCCAGCAGCGGAGGGGGCATGGGCAGGATGAAGATGAGGATGGCCTTCATCGTGGCAGCCGGAAATGGGTGAGTGCTATATGTATTTAATGTATTTATTGTTGTTTATGTATTTTAAATACACAGGGGGTGTATGTTGTTTATTGCTATGTTTATTGGGGGCAAATGTCCCCAATAAACATGCTATTCTGCCTTAACCCCTTCATTGCCTTAGCGGCTATACGCTATGGTAATGAAGCAGCATTTATGTATTTTAATAATATTGTGCGGAAGCAGGGGGTCCCCTGAGCTGAACCGCATTGATTTGTGGCTCAGAGACCCCCTGCTTCCCGAGTTACAGGCCCCGGTTTGGGGCATCGGTTACTGTGTCGCCGCCATATTTATAGCGGACACGGCACGAATGGGGTGCTATAAAGATGGTGGCGAGACTGCCAACCGATGACACATACCGGGGCCTGTAACTCGGGAAGCAGGGGGTACCTGGTCCACAAAGCAATGCGGTTCAGCTCAGGGGACCCCCTGCTCACAGTACACTATTATTAAAAATACATTCATGTTGCTTCGCTACTATAGCAGATAGCCTCAAAGGTAAGGAACGAGTGTTTGTTTATTTATATGTGTGTTTTACTCATAGTGTAGATGTGCAGAGGGTCTCCGGAGCTGAACTGCTTTGGTTTTAGGTCTGGGGACACCCTGCTTCCCGAGATACAGACCGGGCATGCTCCAAGGATGGAATCTTGGGTGAGTCCAAAGATATGAAGAAGCTATTCCACACACACATTAATAAATGGCGTTGATACTTATTTCCCATAACGTACAGGGCTTTAACAACCCAACCAAACGGAAGTTGGCCTTTACAGACTATAAAAGGAAACACGCTGAAATCCTTTTTCTACAGGAGACACACTTTAGTAAATTAAGTGCCCCTAAATATCTTGACAAAGATTTCACCCAGGTTTTCACATCAGCAGCAGCAGTCAAAAAACAGGGGGTAGCTATACTGATGGTAGATACATTATTGTTGTAGGAACAATTAGGGGGCAGAGAATCACGTTGGCTTGCTTGTACGCTCCCAGCGAGAAGAGCACGATCTTTTTCGATAAGTTTTTCAGAACCCTGAACTCAGTGGCCCAAGGGAGCGTCGTGCTCGCGGGTGACTTTAACATAGTCATGCAACCGCACCTGGATAGGTCAGCGGTTGTAGGTCAGTACAACAAAGGAGCGGGTGTATCTTTGCGCCGGGGCCTCAAGACCAACCAGTTATCAGATATATGGAGGGAATTACATCCGGCAGAGAGGGATTACACTTTCTTTTCTCACCCCCATGGCTCGTACAGCAGAATTGATTACTTTTTTGTGTCCTGTCAACTGGTTCCTAAGGTTACCCGAGCAGGGATCCATGATATTTCATGGTCAGACCATGCACCAATAGAGCTAAGGTGCAATAATATCTGAACTGATAGACCTGGGACGAACTGGAAACTTAATGAATCAATCTTAAAAATACCCGAAATATGTGATGTTATTGGCAACGAGATTGACCAATTCTTCAATATCAATACGGGCTCTGTTGACTCACAGCTTGTCCTATGGGAAGCCCATAAAGCAACGTTACGCGGCACGTTAATAAATATCACAGCCAGACGAAAGAGAGAAAGAGAGTCCAAAATTATTAATCTCCAAAACAAATTACAGACTTTCTCCTCTAACCATAAAAGAATTTAGACCCCAAAACCTTACAGGAGGTAAAAGATGTCAAAATTGAACTTAACATGCTACTAGCTTCCAGAGCTGACAATTCACTGAGTTGATCAAAGAGAAAATTTTACGAGAAAGCGAACAGGCCGGATACAATGCTGGCCCGCATGCTAAAGGACAGGCAAGCTAAGTATAACATCCAAGCTATACGCTTAAAATCTGGTACCCCCACGTCTAATCCTCAGAAAATTGTAAACGAATTCGGCTCCTTCTATGAAACACTGTATAACGGTGAAAAAGTGGCACATAACTCTACAACGAGCGGTGCCCTAAGAGATTTCTTAGCCAGCTCGGAACTAGGGAGATTGACGGACACAGAGAGAGCAGCTTTGAATGCTGACTTCACTGTGGAAGAACTATCTCAGGCCATTAAAGAACTGAAGCCATCAAAGGCCCCTGGACCTGATGGATTCTCAGGGCTTTACTATAAGAAATTTATAAAGCTACGCACCCCAAGGTTGCTCCGCATGTTTAACGCTATTTTAGCGGGAGCCCCCATCCCTAAGGAGATGTTAAAGGCGTCAATATCACTAATTCATAAAACTGGGAAAGACCCGCTAGACTGCAAAAGTTACCGGCCTATATCATTAATTAACACTGATGTTAAATTATACGCTAAATTATTGGCCAATAGACTTAGTCTCATCCTACCCAGACTTATACACCCAGATCAAGTCGGATTTAGCAAGGGCCGGCAAGCAGCGGATAATACACGACGATTTATTGATCTGTTGGATTTGGCAAATAGTAAGGCAACTCAAAGCATGTTGTTAAGTCTGGATGCAGAAAAAGCTTTCGATAGGATAGACTGGCCATATTTAAAAGAGACGCTTGCGACATTTGGCTTTGGAGATCGGGTGAGTGAGGCGATTCTATCGCTGTACTCTAATCCCACCGCCAGGGTCATACACCAAGGCTACCCCTCTCTGCCATTCCAAATAAAGAGTGGCACGAGACAGGGCTGTCCATTATCCCCGCTTTTATTTGCCCTATGTATCGAACCACTGGCGGCACAAATCAGAGGAAACCCAGACATCTCAGGGTTAAACGCATACTCCCAGACCCATAAAGCGGCCCTGTATGCGGATGACATCCTCTTGATGTCACAAAACCCCTTACGTCACAAAACCCCTTACGTCCCTACCAAACCTCTTCGACCTACTAGATCGATTCTCTAAGGTCTCCGGCTTCAAAATCAATCAATCCAAATTGGAAGCCCTCAACATCAACCTCCCTAGACACATGGAGAAATTACTAAAATTTAATTTCCAATTTAACTGGCAACAAAACCACATAAAATACCTGGGTGTCCACATCACCAAAACTGTAAAAGACGTGTACAATGCAAATTACCCCAACCTGATTCGGACCTTAAAATCTGATTTACGGAAGTGGACATCCAAAAGGATATCCTGGATTGGACGTATCCATAGTGTCAAAATGAACTTATTCCCCCGTATATTATACCTCTTCCAAACTCTTCCAGTGCCACTCAGTTGGAGTGACTTGCACTCACTTCAATCTGAAATCTCCAAATTTATCTGGGGAGGTAAAAAACCGAGAGTAAGTAAATTAAATATGAAAAGATCTGTGGTGGCAGGCGGCCTAGCAGTACCCTGCCTGGTATCATACTACAAGGCGGCACAATTAAGTCAGATTGTATAATGGCAATCTAACCCAAAGTTAAAGAGATGGGTGGAATTAGAAAATGCTGCGTGTGCACCTCTGGAACTGAGCAGTTTAATTTGGTTACCTAAAACGGCGCAAAAATTTACCGCCATGCCGCTCTCCTCGGTGACCAACTCAGTGTCAATCTGGGAGTCTACGAAATTTCGGCATTCCCTCACGACAAAACATTCCATGGCAACACCCATCTGGAATAACCCTGATTTCGCTCCAGGTCTATCAGTCAGTAATATCTCAATCTGGAGACAGAGGGGCTACAATCGGATTAGAGATCTGGAGGGTTAATCAAAACATTCGACCATATCAGGGAAGAAAAAGAGATCCATCACTCAGAATTCTTTAGATATCTCCAGATCAGGGCATTTTATAACAAATTTGCCCCATACCCCCTATTAACATCTTTCGAAAAGCTCTGTCTGGCCGAGACCGACACGAAGGGACTTACATCTCAGTTATACAGAGAAGTGATCAGTTCTGTGAACATGAGCAGCAGATACCCTCATTCCGATCTCAATGGGAAACAGATCTGGGAGAAAACTTAGAAGATGAAGAATGGAGCGCCATATTTATGTCCACAGTGAAGAGCTCCATATGCACCACGCTCAAGGAGAACGCATATAAAGTCCTAATGCGATGGTACCTCACCCCACTGAAATTATCAAGGTTTGTGCCGGGTTCCTCTCCCCTGTGCCCCCGCCAGTGCGCTGGAACAGCCGACCTGTTACATATGCTGTGATCTTGCCCACGGATCTCTCCACTGTGGGAGGCGATTAGACATTAGATACAGAGACTGTTTGATCTCACCCTTCCCCCAGACCCGTGGTTGTTCCTCTTGAACATGCCATTGACGGGCCTTTCCAAAGCAAATAACAAACTAATTGCCCATTTTGCAATTGCAACGTGGTGCGAGATCGCAGCATTATGGAAACAATCTGATATCCCAACCATCCCAAAGATTCGGAATCGAATTTGGTTCATTTGCCAGATGGAAAAATTAATGAGTTTAGTTAACGATACTGGTGACAATTTTCTAAAAGTCTGGACGCCTTGGCTGGCACAGACAGATATTCCGGGGATTGAGAGGTCCTCAATATGGCTCTGATAACAGTAGATGCGTTCTCCTTGGGAGGGGCTTACAGGAGGTATTCTATACACCCAAGACCCTTTATAGCAGCATTATAATATAAGTAATGTGAGAGACGACTCAGCTTGCAAACATCTGTGATGCTTGGCACGGGGCCACGTGTTACATCTACTGCCAACGCACTGCCCCTACCTCACCCCCAACCTACCCCTTTCCCCACCCCGCCTCGACCTCCCTTTTCCTTATATATTTTTTTTTTGTGAGTATGTATTGTCTCCCCTCTCTATGCGTTTCGCCAATGGAATGGCTGGCTTCGTCATGCCTTCGCCATACTCCTGACGAAGCCAGCCATTCCATTGGTGAAACGCGTAGAGTGGACCCGCCCAGGAGGTGAGAGGATTGGTGCCTGCGAACTGTCAATCAACCGCCGAACCGGAAGTGACGTGACGGAGCTGATCGTGCAGATCGGAAGTGACGCGATGCACCGGAGAAACCGCAGCTGGAGATCCCCACACTGCCTGGGTGTAGCAGGGAGCCTGCGGAGGAGAAATTTCCAGGATATCGGCGGTGCGGTGAGCTGAGGCAACCATCCCTACCCTCCCATCACTTATATAGTGAAAAACGCTGATATTGTTTTTAAATATTGTGAGTGCACATTTTATATCCTTTCATAAAGTTTTTTGTATACCATTGATCTGCACCATGGAGGTCTGTTTTTATCTTTCCATGTACACCTGCTAATGACACCCCAGTTCCAGCTACCTCCCGTGTTTACTCAGAGGGACCCACCAGATTCTACTGATCACGCCACTATACATATCCTACCTACATCCTGTGAGTAGGCAGCACTTAGAGGCCAAGCATCACAATCATCTCACACCTGTACATTTCAGTCTGCACTTAGTGTGTTTTCTTGTTGTGTTTTCTCCCACATGCTCCCCCTGGGTTGAGAAAATATCGTACAGATGATAAGATGGCAACAGTTGGTCAAATTTATCAGTATTTTATCGAAAACTATGACTTTTACAAATTTTCACCAGATGCTCATGTGTGGAAGCGTGCAATAAGGAAAAAGTTATGTATCGATCCGTGTTTTTTTCGTATTGATCCCGGTGTTATTGGAGGGTATTGGTGTGTAGCACCAGATTCTTCCCGTACCTTTGATCATGAAGACTTCAAAAAGCGAAAGGTCATGTTAAAACCAACTAAGAAACGTCAGTCGCTGGCAAGCAATGCGCCAGCGACAGCGCCAGCTTCCAATAATGGTCCGACCGTCAATGAAACAGAGAACAAAAAAACGTGTACAAGCTCCAGGTGGTCTGGCTGAAGATGCATTTAAGGCATTCTAAAAAATACAATATAAGGAGCTGACACCGGAAAATGGGGAATGAAGGGTTAAGCAGTACTGTGTGATAACGGATGATTGGGGGTAACAGGAGGGGAACAAAACAGGGACAAAGTAGTGTGAAATATATTCACATAGTCCCCATAGCCCCGGCAAGCCCGGTGTGGAGTAACATTTACTCACGATAAGACACCGTCCTGAGCCCTCTCCTTCAAGCTGCTTCCCTGACGCTGCCAGAAGCGTCTCCCGTGTGACCTCCGGTGGTGTAGCAAGATCCTCTCAGACGACAGCGAAACAAGGTAAGGATCAGATGAACAACCGCTCCTAGAAAAAGGTAAGGCGCTCACCAACAAAATAGGGTAAATATCAACTATATTAAACTACATAAAAAACAAAGAAACAAACAGTGCTAACTACTCTCCCACGCATTTCCTTGAGAAAGCGCCACAGTGGGCGTGAAACGCGTGGGAGAGTAGTTAGCACTATTTGTTTCTTTGTTTTTATGTAGTTTAATAAAGTTGATTTTTACCCTTTTTTGCTGGTGAGCGCCTTACCTTTTTCTTGAAGCGGTTGTTCATCTGATCCTTACCTTGTTTCGCGACCGTCAATGAAAACCTGGTGACCGGCAACCCTTGCTGTCTGTCCCCGCCCGGATACCTGCAGCCTGAGACGGATTTCCCGTACAGATTCCAGCAAGCTTGCATGTACCAAAGCGATTTCCAGCCTCATCAGCTGTCAACTACAGGTGTAGTAGTCCAGCTGCCACCTGTCAACTACGTGTATAATCGAGAATACGGGACTGGCAGTGGCTCGGCGCCAGCTGATTAGCAAAGTCTATGGTGAGTAATGTTGCCGTATTTTATTCTGTTTTTGAAATATCAATGCACAGTCAAGCGATTCTCCTGTAAGCAATATCATTGGCTGAGCAGCTTCTACAGTAGATACTGAACAATTAGTGGAAAGCTAGGAGCTGGAACCTTCTTGAAACACATATGCTTGTCATTACATCGACAGTAAGCGCATGCGCATGTGAACAGGAAACGCCCCCTGAGAAAATTATTGGTGGGACTGACTGTGGGAACTTCTTTAGAGGACTGTCTGACCATTACAGTAAAACTTTTACTTTTGTTTTTCCTCAGAAAAGAAAACTTTGTCATCTCATGCGGAAAACGGCACATGGAGGGATTTCGATGGATAATTTCGCTTTGTGTAACAATGCCTGCACATTGCTGAATCGGATTTAAAAAACCACGTACCGGAGTCAACAGTTTAGTGGCCGTTACTATTTATTAGGATAGAATACTGTAACTGAGAGCTTCATAGAAAACCTGAAACAGTATGCTGTTGTTTTCAGACTGTATACAATACTTTTTTTTATATATATACTGTATAATAAACCCGAAAAATAAAAAGTATGCATTTATTCTACATGCATTCCAGTACATATGTGTATTCTACTACTCATACGGCATGTATTGTTTTAATACTCTTGTGATGTACAGTACTGAGCATGCCTACAGTATACAGTACAGTATGCCTGGACAGTACTGTACTGTATGTTCTAGAAACACTGTATTTTGTTACAGTATAAAAGGAGACAATGGAACAATTTAAAACAAATCAACATTTTCTTTTATTGGTGGAGTAAGTACAAAAAGTGTACAGCAATTCAAAACATTTACAGGTGTATGGTGTACTGCTAGTAAAAACATTTATGTACAGAAAGTCAAAACATGTACAGCACAACAGTATGGTGTTAATAAAAAACATTTCTTTATTAATACAAGTTAAAACACGCAACATCTCCTTTATTAAAGTACAGAAAGTCAAAACATTTACAGTAGGATGGTGTACAGTACAGTAAGTGAGGCCTGCACAACTCCAGTCCTCGAGGGCCGCAAACAATCCCGGTTTTCAGGATCCTGAAGACTGGGCCTGTTTGCGGCCCTCGAGGACTGGAGTTGTGCAGGTTTTGTGTAAGTAAAAACATTTCTTTATTAATAAAATTTAAAACACGCAACATCTCCTTTATTAAAGTACAGAAAGTCAAAACATTTACAGCACAACAGTATGGTGTTAGTAAAAACATTTCTTTATTAATACAAGTCAAAACAAGCAACAAGTAAAAAAATAAACAACATTTGAACAGTCACGCAAATTCGATCCTCACCAGATTGTCTTTCCAGGGCCGATGCCTTGTATGACGCAAAAGTCACTCACGATTTTCATTACAGGATCTGTAATTGAAAAATAGCGCCGCAATTCCTCCACAATAGTCCTTCTTAAATTTTCAGGAAGCGCCCTTTTTTCGCGATTTCCTTCGTAGTTTATATTCTTGGCCCACCCGCAGTACACCAAGTAGGACACGTGGTGCTTGAAAATTAACATGGCATACTTCTGGGGTAAACCAGCACTCATCACCCTATACTTCTCCCTGATTGGATTGGGCAGCTCGCGCAGGATGATGTCAGGCACCGTATCGATGCAAGCGTATGTGGGTTGGATTCTGGGAGCGGGTGTTCTTCTGGGAGTGGGTGTGCATGTGGTGGCGGGCGAGGGTAGGTTGCTTTCCTCCTGTCTTGGTCGCTGTGTTGTCTCCTGCCGTGGTCTTGACGGGGTTGTCATGTCATCCTCGTCAACGGCATACATGTACACATATTCTTCTGGTGGAGGGGGTGCGCTTGGTGATGGAAGGTTGAAGGTCCCATTCATCCCATCCATGCCACCCTCCTGCTCCGGCATCGGAGATACAGGGGCATGAACTCCGAGCAAATTATGTATCCCTGGTATGTCAGTCTCTATCTTCTCCATCCGTTGATCCATCTTCTCCATCTGTTGATCCATCTTCTCCATCCTTTGATCTATATTTAGCATGGTCTCTAAAAGAAGATCTATCTTTACCAGCATTTTAGAGTTCCCGGGGATATCGACACTTAACCCATTCAGCATGCAGTCTAACGAGCTGGATCTTGTGCATGGGGTGCTATGGACATCTGGGTGGATGGGTGCTACGGAGGATGAGATGGGGGTTCCCTGGAGAGAAGCGGCAGCGTCGTCGAAGAGGGATGGAGAATGTGACCTGTGGATTTCCGGGAGAGAAGCGGCAGAGTCGTCTAAGCGTAATGGAGAAAGTGACCCGTGGATTTCCGGGAGACCAGCGGCAGCATCGTCGAAGAGTAGTGGAGAAGATGGGCTGTGGGTTTCTGGGAGAGCTGCGGCAGCGTTGTGGATGAGTAGTGGAGAAGATGGGCTGTGGATTTCCGGGAGAGCAGCGGCAGAGTCGTCGAAGCGTAATCGAGGTAGTGGCCTGCGGGTTCGATGGGTTGGCTGCCATTTGTTTTGCCTTGAGTGTACATCACCGAATTTCTTCTTGACATAATAAGGCTTACGTGTATTAAAACCCTTAGCCTTTGGGGTCAGCAGAAGGTTTTCTTTATTTGACTTAGCCTTTCGCTTTGGCCTTGGCTTGGAAATGGCTCCTGCCTTTCGCTTTTTCTGTGCTTTTTCTGCATGACAGGCACGGCAGAGGCGAGTGGGTTCCTGCATCCGTAGAATCGGGGTTGATCCATGGAAGCAGATGGCACAATGCAGTATCTGGACAAGGGCAATTCAGATACAGATCATCGAGTGGGAGGCTATGCAAAGTGTGTAACCTTTTATGCATGGCGACGAGGTACAGGTGTTGAAAGTGAGTGTACTCTAATGTGAGTCATTAACGTATTAATACACCATCCATTTTGTGGAGTCACTGCACATTGAATACACATCGACTAAACATCGAATATACATTCTTGTGCTTGTATTTCTTTCTACTCGCAGCTATGCCTGTTAAAAAGATTTCAAAGTATCTCAGCATGAGAATTAAGGATATGTTCACGAGTGGACAACGAATTGCAGATATCCAACGCTGGTTAGCTGCTTCTGGCCTTGTTGTGCCATCAACCACCGTGTGCTATCATGCACACGGAAAGACCAAACAACGCACGAGGACACCAACGGTAACTAACGCGTAAGTATATTTATATTACTATATAATATAGTATATCTATCTATTATTGTTTATATTGCTGCATATAAATATAACTATATAGTATAGATCTATTTAACATTATGGTTATTTCTGTTTATTTATATTACTATATAATATGCAGTAGTATATCTATCTATTATTGTTTATATTGCTGCATATAAATATAACTATATAGTATAGATCTATCTAACATTATGGTTATTTCTGTTTATTTATATTACTATATAATATAGTATATCTATCTATTATTGTTTATTGCGTCTATTATTGTTTACTGTAAATGATGTGCTGAACTTGTGGCCTACTGCACTGTAACTTACCGGATTGTTGTTTTTCTGTACACTGTAGGGAGACAACTCTTCTGGTCGACAAAATAAGTGAAGAGAATGACGAGAAGAGTGCCTTAAGGGTCAAATACACTCTGCTGCAAAATCACAATCTCACTGTATCCGAGACCAGCATAAAGAAGATGAGACGCAGAATTGAATGGAAATATGGACGTGTGAGGTTAGTACTATACAGTACAGGAGGTTAAAGTGTTGTTTAAGAAACTGTACTGTACTTATAAAATTATTCCTTGTCATTACAGAGCGTACCCTATAATAAGGGACATTAACACGATCAAGAGATTGGTCCAGGCCCAGGCATGGATCGACAGTGGAGAAACTTTCCAGGATTGCATCTTCATTGACGAGTCTACTGTATCGCTGGAGAGATTTGCCACCTTTGCATTCCACAAAAAAGGTTGCATATCTATGAAGCCGCGTTCAAAACACCCAGTGAAGAAGATGCATGTGTGGGGTGCCATCTCTAGGCGTGGACCAGGATGCATTGTCATCTTTGAAGGTAAAATAAGTCACACGCTTTTGCCTTATGCACTGTACTAGTGTGCAGTTTTTTGAGCACTTTTCTCTTCTTGTTAGAGGAATCATGAATAAAGATTTTTTCCAAGAGCAAATTGTGCCTGAGATTGTGGAATACATCACACATGAGTTCCCAGATGGTCACCGTTTCTACCAGGACAACGATCCGAAGCACACCGCATCAACAGCGTATATTCTTGAGCGCGGTATCAACTGGGTGAAGACGCCAGTGGATTAAGTGCGGTAACCGTGTCACATTTTTTCCCACCGTTTTTACTGTGTATCTCTTTAACTAATTGTTCTTTTTTTCCTCCTCCAATGACAGATCGCCAGACTTCAATCCTATCGAAATGGTCTGGCATCAGCTGAAGGATCATACCCGAAAAGTCGTGAAACTCTCCAAAAAGAATGAGTTGGCACAAGGCATAATGAGTTTTTGGAACGATGTACTCACCGTGGAACGATGCAATAAATATATTGACCATATTGAGACTGTGTTGGCCATTGTGATCGAGCGTAATGGGTAAGCATCAGGAAGGTAATATGGTATAGTACTGTACTGTAGTATGGTAAGTACAGGCACACCAAGTACAATACTGTATGATACAGGTAAGTATGGCACAGATATTTTCTTTCCTGAGAAAGCAGCACTAGCCATCTGGTTACAAAGTATTTAACAGTAGTCAGTGTATACAGTAGTTCCAGTATAGACTAGTTTGACAGTACTAACTGCATACTGTAGTCCAATATGGAGTAGCTATACTATACACAATGCCATAATATGCACCTAACTGCACTATTTTTTTCTTTTTTTGTCTCTTCAGAGAAAAAAAGGATGGAAAGGGAAGGGGGGGTATCATGTGTACATTGTGTGAACTGTAAAGTGTATCTTAAGTGCCGTCATGATTTACACAAAACCTCCCCCTCTCAATGAACTACACAGAATGAGGAAGAAGATAAAGACGGAAAATGTTATATTATTATATATATATTATTATATATTATATATTATTATTAATTAATATTATTATCAATGTGCCTTATTCATGATTATCCCCCGGCCCTCAATTTTCAACTGACAGAAGAACTGAATAAAGACTGCTTTTTGTTTTATTCATGATTATTTGTATATTTGTATTTTTTGTTCCTGATATAATAAAATAAATATTTCTTTACATTCATGATAATCATAATCATTGACCACCCCCACCCCCAACACCAAAGAAAAAGAAAGAATGACAAAAATTGGTAACTTACTGCATCAAAAACATGAATTAGATTATGTTTTTTTTAACTCTCAATTTCACAGTGCTGTGCAAATCAGATTTACATATCAAATTCCAGAAGGGATTATCACAAACGTTACCGTAAACAAAGCCTCAAAGGGTTGGTTGGGGTGGATGGGTGAGTCATGCGCAGTAATCATCAGCGAGCTCCCTTCCCAAAGAGGATTACAGAGAGGTGACTCAAAGCCAACAATAGGAAAATTAATGAATGGTTTTGTAGAGGTGTCGATAAGAGGTTCAAATCCTTGAGCGAGCCTTGTGTGTGTGTGCGTTAGGGAGGGGGGTAAAGCTGCATGAAGGATTAGCTGTACTGTAGTTCAAAGACATGACATATTTTCAACAGGCAGGTTATCATAATAATTTGATCCCCACACCCCCAAATACATAAAAATCACACAAATCAATCCTTGCTCTGCATAGCGTCTGCTAGTTGGGCTGGTGTTCATTTGTGCTCTTGTTCTTTCGTGTACTTCAGGTTTGACCCGGCTTGGCTTTCGACTCTCCCTCTGGCTCCGGACCCCGGCTTACTCCTCACTACGCAGTCTCTCTCCGGCCCCGATCTCGGCTCACTCCTCTACCTCCCGGACCTCTGGCAATCTCGACCCCGGCTACGGCAATCACCACGATACTTCTATCTCCGGACACGGCAAGTACCTTTGGTTACCTTACTAAAGACTCCTGGTCTGGCAACGAATCTACTACACTCCGGACATGCTCCTCTGCTGCGGGTGCGTTGTATTATACTTTCCACCTCTGTCTAGGGACGGGTCTGGTCTCCGGGCAGCACTACCGTGACATAAAGCAGAGCCCAACCGACGCAGACCAGATCGAGACTGATGAACCTACCTTAGACCAAATTATCTCGGCCCTGGTGGTACAGAATCAAACCATGTCAACCCAAATCTCTGACTTAGCTCAACGGCTAACCAACCTTTCTATCCAGGGTGCACCACCTAGCACTTCCTCCCTGTCTCAGCCCGGATCCCACACTGGAGACCAAGATACCCACGCCGAAGCCCTACGCTGCTGATTCGCAGGCCTGCCGCGGCTTCCAAACCAGTGTAATGTCCAGTTCGAGATGGCGCCTCTTCAGTTCACCATGGGACGTAAGAAAGTGGCGTATATATACTCCCTCCTGACTGGTGGTGCTCTGGCATGGGCTTCTCCGATTTGGGAATTACGGCCAGAGATAACCCAAGACTACGCTCTCTTTCGACAGGAGTTTCAGCAGGAGACACTCCCGCATGTTAGGATACGGCCTCATCTTTCCTTCTTCTTTTGTCACAGGGGCACCGTTCCGTGGCCAGATATGCTCTGGAATTCCAGACCCTAGCAGCTGAGACCCGTTGGAACCAGAAAGCACTCATCTCTGTCTTCTGGCAGGGGTTATTGGATACAGTAAAGGACGAACTTGCCGCTCACCCCAGGCCAGGAGTGTTGGAGGAATTGATTGCTCAGGCTATTCAGATGGATCAACACCTCCAGGAGCGACGCTCCGAAGGCCAACGCCCTCATTTTTTGCCTTTGGTTGCCTCCTTTCCTAGGTTTCTTCCGGCTCCAAGACCTCTGTCGTCCCGGTTCCCAGCCCTGGTACCCCCGGAACCCATGCAACTGGGGGCACAACAGACCCGTCCTCCAGTACAACAACTTCGCAGGCACGTGGGTTGTGCTTCTATTGTGGATCTCCTGAACACCTTATTTGGAATTGTCCCCTGCGTCCAGGAAACGACTCCACCCAGTTAGTATAAAGGGGCTCTCCGTGGGTGCCATTTCTCCTTGCCCCCTTTCCAAAGATGAGCTCCCCAAGAAGCTTTTGATTCTGGTCACTCTTTCGGGCCCCTCATTCCGCGCCTCTGCGACCGCCTTTGTTGATTCCGGGGCAGGTGGGAACTTTGTGGATCAGGAATTCACAAAGCTTAACAATATCCCACTCACCAGGAAGAGAATACCCATCGGATTAGAAGGGATCGACGGTCGACCCTTGAACCCGGCCTTCATTTCCCTTGACACGATTCCCCTCACCTTATCTTCCACCAACGGTCACACTGAAACCCTTATGTTGGATGTTATTCATTCCCCCGGGACCCAGGTCACCCTTGGCCTACCCTGGCTCCAGCAGCACAATCCCCGCATTGACTGTGTAACAGCCTGGGAGTCACGCCGCCCTCGGCGTGCTCCCCACTCACCCGCAGCTCCACCGGGTCCTCCCGCGCCGTGCAACCAGCCTCCCTCCAGCACGCCGCTCCTTGTAGGACCCGCTCTGGGCGTGCACCCGGTCACGCGCTCGCAGGCACGGCCACACGGAGGCGCGGCCACACGGAGGCGCCCCAACCTCTTAAAGGTACACTTCTCCAATGTAATGTTGCAATCAAATGCAGACTTACTGCTGCGCTCTATAGCCCCTCCCCTGGGAGCCCTTCTGGACCTATCCCTGCCGCAGCCTGGCCCATCCACACACCCCCACCTTGCTACCCTGCCATTGGATCCTCTCTCCTACATATACCCTGCGGTTTCACTGGCTCGTCGGCTGAACATAGAACCAGTTGTTCTCATCACTCTCTGCCGCCCTAATCCTGTCTTGTCTTGTTTTGCAGTCTTTCTCGTGTACCGAACCGGCTTCCTCTTCGACTCTCCGCACCTCTGGCACCCCCGAACTTGGCATACGGCAATACGACTCTCCGCACCTCTGGCACCCCGAACTCAGCGAACGGTAAATCGATTATGTCTCTCTCTCTAACCCCGGACTTGGCTAACAGCACCCACTACCATCCGTACCTCTCCTGCCCCGACTCGGACACCCAGACAATTCTACTCTCAAGACGTGCCCTCGTGGCTGTGGGTGATGTTATATCCTTTCCCACCTCAGCACCGCAGTCCCGCCTCGTTTGTGTTGAGCTCGATCTGACAGACTGGAGGTCGCGCACTTCTATACAATGGGAATCAAGACCGAAGGAGTTACTCATTTCTAGCACCATTCCTCCCATGCAACACGCGGGGATTACGGTTCCGTCTACTCCCAAGATCGACCTACCAGAGGCCTACTCCAACTTCCTGGACGTCTTTTGCAAGACTAGAGCTGAGGTATTGCCCCCCCACAGGTCTTACGACTGCCCTATCGACCTGATTCCTAGATCCAAGTCCTATCCTCTCTCCGTACCGGAGACCAAAGCCATGGACGAATACATCCGTGAAAACCTCGAGAAGGGTGTTATACGCCATTTATCCTCCCCCGCCGGGGCCGGTTTTTTTTTCGTTAAAAAGAAAGACAATTCTCTTCGACCTTGCATCGACTACCGGGGCCTAAACTGGATCACGGTCAAAAACCAGTACCCCCTCCCCTTCATTTCCGAACTGTTTGATAGACTCCAGAGGGTTAGTTCTTCACGAAACTGGACCTCCATTGGGTGTACAACCTTATTCGTATTCGGGAGGGTGACAAATGGAAGACCGCCTTCAATACACGTAGCAGTCACTATGATTACCTGGTGATGCCTTTCGGGCTCTGTAACGCCCCAGCGGTCTTTCAGGACTTCATAAACAAAATTTTTCGAGACATACTCAATTTCTTTGTTATCGTGTATCTAGACGATATTCTCATCTTTTCCAACAATCTCCAGGATCATGTTCAACACACCAGGCTCGTCCTTTCTCGTCTCCGTTCCAACCACTTGTATGCCAAAATGGAGAAATGCCTCTCATCAGGCCTCTACGCCCTTCCTTGGGTACATCATATCGGACAAGGGTTTCTCTATGGACCCCGAGAAACTTAAAGCCATTCTCAATTGGCCGCAACCCAATTCCCTCAAAGCCATTAAACGTTTTTTAGGCTTTTCGAATTACTATCGAAGGTTTATTCGGAATTTTTCCACCATAATTGCTCCCATCACCGCTCTCACGAAGAAAGGGGTCGACCCCTCAGCTTGGTCTCCTGAGGCAGCCTCAGCTTTCGAAACTTTAAAACGAACATTCGTTTCTGCTCCCATTCTTCGACATCCTGACACAGGACTGCCCTTTATCCTGGAGGTTGATTTCTTCGGATTGCGGAGCAGGTGCCGTGCTCTCACAAAGATCTTCCCCGCAAGACCAATTGCACCCCTGCGTTTTTTCTCAATTTTTTTTTCTTCTGCTGAAAGGAACTACGATGTGGGCAATAGAGAACTGCTAGCTATTAAGATGGCTCTTCTGGAGTGGAGGCACCTTCTGGAGGGGTCTAGAGAGCCAATTTCTATTCTTACTGACCATAAGAACCTTCTATATATCGAGACTGTACGTCGCCTGGGCTCTCGCCAGGCTCGCTGGGCACTCTTCTTCTCCAGATTTAAGAACACTTTATCATACATCCCAGGCATCAAGAACATGAAGGCGGACACCTTATCCAGACAGTTCTCCCCGGAGGAGAGACCCGAAGAAGTTCCCGAGACTATTCTACCCAAGGGACTCATAATTCCTGTGGCCTCGTTTAACATACTGGACAAGATCCTTAGGGCTCAAAGGAACATTCCGGGTTGTCTAGAGGTACTAGAAGGGAGGCTTTATGCTGCCGTGAATTTCTTCCCAAGATCTTAGAATGGGGTCATTCTTCCCGCTCTGCAGGACATCCCGGCTTCAGGAGAACCCTGGACCTTATCCAACGCACCTTTTGGTGGCCTAATATGGCTAGAACCATCCGGGAATTCACCAGCGCCTGCCACACTTGCGCTCAAAGCAAAGCCCTCCGACAGAAACCCTCTGGCTTACGTATGCCTTTACCTATTCCGGAACGCCCCTGGTCCCATATCTCTATGGACATTATTGTTGAATTACCCAGATCTAAGGGGATGAACACTATTTTAGTAGTAATTGATTGCTTTTCTAAGCAGGTACACTTTATTCCCCTCAAGGGCCTGATCGCGGACATTTTTTCTAAGGAGTTTTTTCGGATTCATGGGATTCCCACTTCTATAGTTTCAGACAGGGGCTCACAATTCGTGTCCAGGTTCTGGCGAGCCCTCACCAAAAGACTCTGAATTTCCCTATCTTTTTCCTTATGATATCATCCTCAAACAAATGGACAAACGGAGAGAGTCAACCAGACGTTAGAGCAATATCTGCGTTGTTTTGTGTCTGAGACCCAAGATAACTGGTCGGAACAGCTGCCTTGGGAAGAATTTGCTATTAATTCCATGAAGAATGAATCTACCCACGAGTCCCCATTTTTTATAAATTACGGATTCCATCCTGCTCATCTTCCCATCTCCAATACTCCCTCAGGAGTGCCTGCTGCCGATGAACGGATCTCCTTACCCCAGGACTCTTGGACTAAGGTTCAGTCATCTCTCCAGGAGGCTGCAGGAAAATTCAAACTCCAGGCTGATCGATGTCGCCAAGCTTCTCATAGATACAAGCCAGGGGATAAGGTCTGGCTTTCGGCAAAAAATATTCGACTAAAAACTCCTACCCCAAAATTGGCACCTATATTTCTGGGACCCTTTTCCATACTTGAACAAATTAACCCTGTCTCCTTCCGTCTACAACTTCCACCAGTAATGAGGATACCCAACGTTTTTCATACCTCGTTATTGAAGACTTTTGTACAGAGTACTCTCCTTCCAGATTATACCCGTAGACCCGACCCTGTGATAGTTCAAGGACACGAGGAGTACGAAATACAGTCTATAGTGGACTCACGTCTCTCTAGGGGGAAAGTCCACTTTCTCGAACACTGGAAGGGCTACGGTCCGGAGAAACACACCTGGCTTCCCCGAGGTCATATTCACGCCCCTACTCACCTGAAACGCTTTCATAAGAAGTATCCTTTAACGCCTCGAGGGGGGGTACTGTCAGAAAGCAGGGTTCACGCAACACCTCCTTACCTGCCTCGGAGGTTGTTGCTGCCGCCCCTTGCTCCCCGCTGGTGTATCCTCGGCGTGGTGCCCGGCGATCCCACCCGGCACTGGCTCTTGTGGTCGCCATCTTGTCGGGGCGCGCGCAGGAGGACCTTACACAGCGTGCGCCTCCGGCAGTAATTTATTCACCCTTCTGGGTTTCTAGCCACGCCTCCCGTCTACAGCTACAGCCCCGCTCCTGCCTTTTCGCTCCACAGCTGAACACAGGCAAGGATTATCGCCTGCATCAATCGCAAAGCGCTCCACGGCACACCCCTGCTCTGCCTCCTTCCCTGATTGGTTCTCCCACATATATTACCCCTGTTCTCCCTGGGAATCATTGCTCTGCATAGCTTCAGCTAGTTGGGCTGGTGTTCATTTGTGCTCTTGTTCTTTCGTGTACTTCAGGTTTGACCCGGCTTGGCTTTCGACTCTCCCTCTGCTCTGGACCCCGGCTTACTCCTCACTATGCAGTCTCTCTCCGCCCCCGATCTCGGCTCGCTCCTCTACCTCCCGGACCTCTTGCACCCTCGACCCCCGGCTACGGCAATCACGATACTTCTATCTCCGGACACGGCAAGTATCTTTGGTTACCTTACTAAAGACTCCTGGCCTGGCAACAAATCTACCACACTCCGGACACACTCCTCTGCTGCGGGTGCGTGGTATTTTACTTTCCACCTCAGTCTAGGGACGGGTCTGGTCTGCGGGCAGCACTACCGTGACACATACGTCCCCTTGCCCCTATGGATTAAGAATTACTTAGCTTTGTATCTATGATATGTAGCCATGCCATGTCTGGCTACTATTCTGCCCTATCCTGACATGTCAATCCTGATAACAGCAGGCAGTGTTAGGACCAATTAGGGCTTTTCCCCACTCAGGCAGTACCCTTGCGTGACAGGGGAGGAGGTGGAATCAGGTCTGTGTTCTGCCCAATCCTGGGTTCAGACCTGGTACCAAACCCCTACTGTACTCAAGGGGGTTGCATCTCTAAATTGTTAGTTGGTCTCTACCGTGAGAGAGACAAGGTATCACACCGAGCTGCTTTTCACTGGCAGGCCCAGTTTCTCTTCCCTTCGGGGAGAGCGAGTTATTACCTATTCCCCTGGTTCTGCTAGAGGGTCAGGAAAGAGCTAGGACTGCTGCAGTGGCCCTTGACCCGTAGCGCAGGTCCAGGACCAGCTGAAGTTTGAGAGACCAGAGCTGTGATTGCATTGGGCAGAAGTGCCTAGAGACTGTGCTGAGCAGAAGAACAAACAGTTCCTGTTATATATACCTCCTGCCTGGTGTGTAATCTTTCAGGGGGGAGAGGCGCCTGTTCTACTGTGGGAGATTACATTCTTACATCTGGAGCCTACAGCAGATGGCGGCGCTGAGTACCATGGAGTAAATGTCCGGTATGTACCCCAGAAGTCTGTTCTGCAGTTCCCACAAACATCAGCGGACACCTCAGCCTCTTGTGATCCAACAGGTAGCATGCACCATACACCTGGTAACAGGGGAATCTCCCATCAGGTGGGGGAAACACTGTTACAGATATAATAGGTGGTGCTGTCTGTTTCTTCTTGTTCTACTAATTACGAAGTATACATATTTTAGTTGGATCAGGTTGTTCAATACTGTATTTTTCCCCTGTGAAACATAAAGATTTTGAAAATATATTTTTAAATCATATCATACTCGCTTGCTTAAAAGGGCTTTGCCTTTATAGAGTGAAAAGTATTAAAGGGCTGCAGTTATGGTGATAAATATTCTGTAATCCTTCCCACCCTGCCACATACTCTACACCAGTCCCTCTCAAGCATACAATTGTCAAACAAAAGGATAAACTATTCAAAGAAGAAACAATGGGTAAAACAGAGAACAAACAACCGAGTAGTGAAAACACAGGAATATTATATTTATCTTATGGGAAATGACTAATCTATCGGGGGATTCCATTCAAGTCTATGGAGAAGATTCACTAACTTCTGATAAGGGGCAGCAGAGCTCGCTCCAACGTTCACTTCAGTTCAAGTCAATGCCAGTTTACGTGGCATATAGCTCCGATATCGGAGCTTAGTAAATCCCTGACAATGAGAATGCTGACATTAAAAATCTTTGAGGCCATCCATGAAACAATGAAACTCACAGAAAATCCGTATTTGTTGACACATTTGTATGACTATAAAATATGCTGTTACTCTAAAGGTGACAAAATAGGAATATTTTCAGTTAGAATTATGATGGTTTTGATTGATACAACTTCAACTTCTTAATTGGGTTAAATTCTGCTTGAAAGTTAAAATATGCCATGTGAAAAAAGTAAGACCTTCTTCCAGGTTCCAGCTGGGAATGTAACAGTTCAGAAGCTCCTGCTATTAAATCCATGTATTTAGTTTCTTCTGAAAAATTACAAATAAACCATCTAGATTTCAAAACAAAACTTAGAAACATGACCCACATAAGGTCATCTGTTTGCCTTTCTTTAGCACTCCCATAATCTGTAAACTACAGTATTCACTCTGCCATGAAAGAAAAGATTTGGGGAACATATTGTCATAACATTTCTTTTACTAATTGTTTTTATGTGCAATGAGCCTTCTAATCATTCTGGACTTTACTACAGTAGCAATTAGAAAATCCAGCACTGTATGTGATAAATCTAATGGACTGTGTTGTTACATTTAGACATCATTGATTATAGATAGAAGTGTAACCCACTGTCCTCATAAAGTGTGCAGTTTGTTTAGTTCCCAGTAGAGTTATATCCCTCAATGTAGTCAACTTATTTAACTAAAAAAAGGATTTAAATTAGCTGTGAGACCTCAAATCTATCAAACTTAGTTTGCATCACACAATGAGGCAAACTTCATAGAAATGTTGGATTAGGCTAACATACTTTTATCAGTTGTAAACAGCAAGATTTATATTGTTACTTAAACAACTAATGAGGACAGCCTCCCTCTCTAACTCTCACCCCTATCTCTCTTCTCTCCTTTGTCTCCAAACTACTTGAATAACTTGTATACTGTATGTAGCCCTCTTACCCCCACCCTAAGTGAGATTGAGGTGGGTAGGTGTATCTGACTACTTATCAGTGTGGTGCTGTACCTGTTTGGGAACCAGAAGGGCTGAGCTTCCGCCACGGGGAATCTGGGGTAAATTACTCTTACTACTACTATATGGTGCAGCGCCTCCACCTGTGATGGCTCCCAGCAGAGCGGGAGTTCTTCCTCGCAGGACACATACAAATGAACACATACACTAGATGTAAAATAGCAACGGTCTTTACTATATGCAGAATGGTACTTAACACATACATCAGCAATACACAACAAGATATATGTACCACCCTCTGCCACTAGCTGGCAACTATAACCTTGCCCCTAACTGGGCTATAACCTCCTTAGCCCCTAACTGGGCTATACCTTTACACCCCCTTCCCAACCCCGTGTCCAAAGAGTCCAAGCCCACCCAAGTGTGTGAACAGGCCTGTCACATGTGAGGAGCAAGTTAAAGTTGGTGCACTTGTGGAAGGTTGTAAATACCTGCCCAGGTGTCTCTACACCTGGGTGTCTTCGCAAAGGATCTACCGGCGCCGCTTGGTCCAGCGCTGATCTGTACCTCCGCGTGGATGGGGTCCAACCGAACGTCCCACCATAAGGACAGTCTCTGTATTAGCAACACCACATACAGGAACATGCAGCAGACTCTATCACTGGTCCCTGCACTAGGAACTGCAGCAGGGCCTCTCTCTCTTCCTGCACTAAGGAACGGCACAGGATCTGTCACTAGGTCCCTGCCTAGTACACAGCTGAAGGGGCACAGGGTCCTTACCTAAGGGCCTGTCCCTATGAACACCCACCCTCTCTAGTGGGGAGTCAGGACCTCAACTCTAGCCTGGGGATTTCTGGACTAGAGCAGAAGCTCGCAGCTCTCTGCCCCCCTTCTTTCCCCCTCTGAGTCCTCAGCCTAACTGACTCATGTGCTTCACAACAATGTATCAAATCCCCTGCTGCAGAGAATCTGCAAGTCTCAGTGGCTGGCTGGCTGCAGGTGACAGGGATCATAGGGCATTCCCCAGAGGCTGCTGGGAGATGTAGTCCACTCAGGACCTCTTTCCTATGGGGACCGCGTGCGCGATTTCTACTGCGCCTGTGCGAAGATGTAATGGCCGCCGCTATGCTTAACTGCGTCTGCGCAACCTCCCAGAATTCCTGCACACTTGTAATCGCCACCGCTACCCTTGCCAACCTTTGCGCATTGCGTGAACCTCGCGTCACAACCAAGATGGCGGCGCCCACCGGGAGAAGTCGCCGACCCCTTACCCCACTGCCACAGGGGTAAGACAGGGAGCAAAGGGACATCAGGGAAACCGGGGGTGACCCCCTTACACTCTCCCCCTGGTTGAAACACCAACGTCCCCGCTTGGAAAACAGTGTCACATTACATAAAGTTACACAATAAAAATGCATTGCATAAACTGTACAACTTAACATGTTGACTGTAACATCACTGACAGTAATACCTGAGGCCAGCTGAGTGTTAGCTGTTGGCTGAGACCAATTTTGAGGTGCCCCTAACTGATTATGTGGGGGTACCTCACTTTGACTTTGGTGAGCCTCCGCCTGGGTAGTCTCCGTTACCGACACTGGAGTCTCTGTAGACTCTTTGAGATTGTGGTCATGTGCAACAGTCACTGGTTCCATACTACTTCCTCCCCCTGGTGGAAGGAATAGCACAGTGTCTCTTGGCCAGACCTTTACCCGGCCATCCGCGGCATGGATGCGGTAGGCCAGGAGATCTTGACCTTTTCCGCGGTCCACCACATGGTGAATGGAGCGCTCCTTTTTGTGCTTAAAGGAGGCAATTTTCAAGGGATCAGTCACAACACAGTCCTTGTACCTAAGCACTTGGGAGACTTCCACCCACTGAGAAGCGAGCGATTAGCAATGTCTTTGTACTCAAAGTCTCTGTCACATTCTGCAGGGGGTAAAGGGTTGATACCTTACCACTGCGGTGATTCACGGTGGCCAACAGGTCCTTGGGGACGCTGCCAGTTCCCACCTCGGTGGTCTGGGGACCTGTCCCCGGCACTTCTGGGGAAGTCCACTCACTTTCTGGGCACTCGGGAGCGTTGGATCCCAGTCCTGGGACCAATGAGGTTGGAGCGCACAGGCTCACACTCAGTTCAAGCACAGTAATACTTAGGGCAGCACTGGACATCATGATGGGGCTGTCTTTCCTCTTCACCTGGACGATAGGCGGTGGGTACTGGTCCACTCGCACCACTGGACAGCAATCTTCTAAGGGGGACACCTCCGCCAGGACGCGATGCCAAGTGGAGCCAATCGCCCTGGTGGCCAGACTTAAGGAGCTACCGTGCTCCGTGGTCACCTGGAAGCTCACACCCGACACCCCTGGGGCAGTCAACTCACCCTTGTCGTCGTTAGGTACTGATCCCAAGCCTAGGACCGACGGTACCATCATCTTAGGCCGGACTGGCCGTAGTAGGGCACACGGGCCCACAGCAGGCGAGGCAAACGGCTCTTTGTCCTCAGCTTCACTTGTCATCTGTGGTTCCGGCATTAGAACCGAATCTGGAACCGCGGTTAGGGCGCACGGGCCCTCTGTAGTTGAGGTAGGCTGGTTAGCCGCATGTTCCGCTGCGGGTTCCGTAGCACACAGCAGCACTGGTTTTAGGAACTGTGCCTCGCAGCAGGCACACTTGGGTCCCCAGCTCAATTCGCCATCAGGAAAAGCACACTTGGGTCATAGGCACCGGACGTACCTTTTTCCTTCGACTTTCACTACCTGAACCCCTCGTGGTCGCTGATAGGGAACAAAGTTCATACCACCAGAGAGTTTAAGGTCTTTCTGTAAGCACGGGCACAAAAGAAATGTTACATACAGTCCCTCTGCTGGCCAAACACCATACAACTACGGATGTGGTTCGCTGCATCCTGTACTGTCCTTAGTGGCGACAGCAGTCACTGATTGAGCATCCTTGTGCTGGCTCCCCCTGGTGGACTCCAGAGGCGGACCACCCTCTTTCAAGGAGTGGTTCTGACTCTGTGCTGAGCTACTCTCCGTGCAGAGGCGGGGCTCTGGTTTTCGCACCCAACCCGGACAATACTCTGCAACAATTTCTTGCACAGTCCTGGTGCTCGCCCGACTTGGCGTGAGCCGCCATCTTAGGTGTGATTCTCTGCTTGAGGAAACCTCCATTTTAATCACAGTCTCATCAATTACACTATGACTCTCTGCATAGATAGGGGGGTAGCCTTCTGGTGTGGCCTCTGGTTTTCCTGGCATTTCAGGGTAGATAACAGGACACCATACTTTAGTGAGGGTTCCATGGAGCAATATTTTGGATGGGCCTCCTTCTCTTATTAAATCTTGTTCGGCCCTCACCAACACTGAGCACCACACTTCGTCTGCATCTACGCAGCGGCCTAAGACTTTTGCACCCCATAAGCCTGGGTACTGTCCCAATATTAAGCAAATATCACAGGAGGGAGTTTCAGCAGGAACTCGTCCTACAGCAAGGGTTTGTGAGGGCGGGACTTGCCCCTTTAATGCCCATTCGTACACTTCTTGGCAGGATGGCAATGATAATGAGAACAACATAATGTATACTGAATTCGGGCACCCCAGGTCTGGATCTCAGCAGCGCCTCCAAATGTAGCCCTCTTACCCCCACCCTAAGTGAGATTGAGGTGGGTAGGTGTATCTGACTACTTATCAGTGTGGTGCTGTACCTGTTTGGCAACCAGAAGGGCTGAGCTTCCGCCACGGGGAATCTGGGGTAAATTACTCTTACTACTACTATATGGTGCAGCGCCTCCACCTGTGATGGCTCCCAGCAGAGCGGGAGTTCTTCCTCGCAGGACACATACAAATGAACACATACACTAGATGTAAAATAGCAACGGTCTTTACTATATGCAGAATGTAACTTAACACATACATCAGCAATACACAACAAGATATATGTACCACCCTCTGCCACTAGCTGGCAACTATAACCTTGCCCCTAACTGGGCTATAACCTCCTTAGCCCCTAACTGGGCTATACCTTTACACCCCCTTCCCAACCCCGTGTCCAAAGAGTCCAAGCCCACCCAAGTGTGTGAACAGGCCTGTCACATGTGAGGAGCAAGTTAAAGTTGGTGCACTTGTGGAAGGTTGTAAATACCTGCCCAGGTGTCTCTACACTTGGGTGTCTTCGCAAAGAATCTACCGGCGCCGCTTGGTCCAGCGCTGATCTGTACCTCCGCGTGGATGGGGTCCAACCGAACGTCCCACCATAAAGACAGTCTCTGTATTAGCAACACCGCATACAGGAACATGCAGCAGACTCTATCACTGGTCCCTGCACTAGGAACTGCAGCAGGGCCTCTCTCTCTTCCTGCACTAAGGAACGGCACAGGATCTGTCACTAGGTCCCTGCCTAGTACACAGCTGAAGGGGCACAGGGTCCTTACCTAAGGGCCTGTCCCTATGAACACCCACCCTCTCTAGTGGGGAGTCAGGACCTCAACTCTAGCCTGGGGATTTCTGGACTAGAGCAGAAGCTCGCAGCTCTCTGCCCCCCTTCTTTCCCCCTCTGAGTCCTCAGCCTAACTGACTCATGTGCTTCACAACAATGTATCAAATCCCCTGCTGCAGAGAATCTGCAAGTCTCAGTGGCTGGCTGGCTGCAGGTGACAGGGATCATAGAGCATTCCCCAGAGGCTGCTGGGAGATGTAGTCCACTCAGGACCTCTTTCCTATGGGGACCGCGTGCGCGATCTCTACTGCGCCTGTGTGAAGATGTAATGGCCGCCGCTATGCTTAACTGCGTCTGCGCAACCTCCCAGAACTCCTGCACACTTGTAATCGTCATCGCTACCCTTGCCAACCTTTGCGCATTGCGCGAACCTCGCGTCACAACCAAGATGGCGGCGCCCACCGGGAGAAGTCGCCGTCCCCTTACCCCACTGCCACAGGGGTAAGACAGGGAGCAAAGGGACATCAGGGAAACCGGGGGTGACGCCCTTACATGTACAACCGCCTGATTCACTTTCTCGCCTCCAATTTCCTGCTTGACTCTTTGCAATCTGGTTTCCATCCTCTATACTCTACTGAGACAGTACTAACAAAAGACGCCAAAGACCTACTCACAGCTAAATCTATGGATTCGTTCTCCTTACTAATTTTCCTGGATCTCTCTGTTTATCATCCCCTTCTCCTGAACACTCTCGCCTCCATTCGCCTCCAAGAGGCAGTCTTCTGTTTCACGTCCTACCAATCCAACCACTCCTTCAGTTTTTCCTTCTCTGTGTCTCCTCTGCTTCACTACCTCTCTCTATTGGGGTCCAACAAGACTCTGTCCTTTGCCCCCTGCTCTTCTCACTCTTCATCTCTTCTCTGTAAGAATTCTGTCTGATCCATGCCTGTTGTTTCACTCCAGCCCTGGTTCCTTTTTCAACTTGCCCTCAATTGGCTAGTTGTGGCTGACATCTGCTTGTGAACTCAACCTTGCACCTCTGTCGTCAGTCTTGACCTTAGCCTGTGACTTTGTTCCTGCACCTCTGCCACGTGTGTGCTTGCAACTCAACTATGTTTTCTCTAAACAGGACTCTGTCCCCTGGCCCTGGTCAGTGAATATTTTCCCATACCATATCCCTGTGGGTCCACTTCCTGATCTGAGACAAGCACCGTTACATTTTGCTGAACCCAAAACATGGAGCCCGCTAAACATGGACACCAGCGTTCCACATAGAAGGTCTATGTGCTCTGTTTATCCATACTTCCACCACCAGTCTAAGTTCTTTCAAATCTAAGGCTGTCACACATTTTAATCTGGTCTGTAACTGTTTCATACGCCCATAATATAAATTATCTTTAACTGTGCATGCAATGTCTTGTATATAATGTATACCCTGCTCATTATGTAACTGTATTTGTAAACATGTATTATTTTTCTTAACTCTGTGCCCAGGACATACTTGAAAACGAGAGGTAACTCTCAATGTATTACTTCCTGGTAAAATATTTTAGAAATAAATAATAATAAATAAATAAATAATACTTTGCATTACTGGTATGCTTTTCCTGGCTATATAAATACTGCTATATGAGAAACAGCCCCTTATAATTGTGGGGATGGTCCGGTTACCATCTGCTTCAATTTAGATACTTATATGATATAACTTTTGCCTATTACCGATATAATACATAACTACCTCCCCTCAGTGCATGGGGATTTTATTATCACTATTTTAAATGTTTCGTCTTGTTTTATTTGTTATATTAAAACTTTATTATTTTCTGTACTCTTGTGTGACCGGATAGCGGTCAACCCTATTTAGAGGGTTTGGCTATTTAAGCTTTCGTGGTGGCCACGCTACTTCTGTATTCCTAGTGTCACCTATCTTGAGTGCAATTATTAGGGGTTTTGTGATCTTTAATGATAATTTGTTTGTGTTTTTTGCTATATTCCTCCCCCCTTGTACCAGATAAGGCTTTGTGTTGTTTGTTTATGGTGAGCGACGTGTTATTGTGTCTGTTTTATACTTGAAAAGGGAAAGAAAGCACAAATAGTATAATACTATCAAAAATGTAAATATCACAGGACTAGGGTAACTGTGCAGAAATGTAATCTGTTCATAACTGAAATTGAATGTGTTTACAACAGCTTAAGCTGTAAATTCCTACTTATACAGCATGTACAGTATGCTCAATACAGTAAATACATACATTGTGATTCTTTGCCTTAAGTGTTTTTTTTTTTTTTTAAATGTAAGTTGTGTTTTAACATTTTAAATACATATGGGATCTGCAAAAAGTCACAGTAGTGTTTTAGCGTTATTGTTTTATTATTACATGAGCAATTACATATTTTATATTTTATATGAACTGAAAGGTTCATTAAAACATGTACCTTTATTTCAAAAATAATAAAGACAATGACAGTATACTTTGCTTTGTAATACTAAAATTAGTCATACAGTAGATGCATGTAGTAAAATATCTTGGATACTTAACCTATAAAGAACTTTCATGTTGGTTTATTAGAATGAAATACAACCTGCAATACATCTACACTTGTGTAGGACAAATTTGGCTACAAGAATCCTAAATGATATACAGTATGAATCTTTGCAGTTTGACACCACTAGATCATGGTGCTTATAGTATATAGTACATCTACTGTATGCATGTTATATCAATTTTATTTATCTAGGGCGATTCAAACAAAATAAATGTGTAAGCAGCTTGGAAAATGGTTGTGTACTCTATGTCCGACTCAAGCATATGGAGAAATAATTTTATCAAAACTTACTGAGCCCTTGGATGGTGAGAGGGCATTTGGGATTTACAAGAGAGGAGGAGCAGCAGACATTGGCCTCTGTTTATTTCCTTCCTGTAAACTGCCCATACCTAAGATTTAATCCTCGGGCAATTATGGATTTGCTCAAACCCCATTGATTAGGTGATAAATGTTGCTGTTTTAAGATCCTCCAATTGCCATCACTGTGCATGTGGTGTACTCCAGCAATACTACATGGAGAGACAAACTGCTCCATTCCTCCACTGCAGTAGTGAATATATGTATTAAAGTTATATACGGTATGTCAAATAATTTACCAGAGTAACTCCCTTTGGTACTATACAAATAGTTTTGAATTGCAGGCCCTTCTGGCAATTAAAAGAATAATGGGATTATTAACTAAGTGGCTGCACAAAGTGGCAACACCCGACCTCAAGTTTCATAGTGCAACCAAACCACATTTTATGAAAACTCATGCAAGCTGCCATGATAAGTGTTGTGGCTGCTTCACTTCAATAGCACACATTCTTCATGACGTCTTCAAGATGCCACAACCTCCAGCAGTATTGTTTCCACTGTCCTTATTTCTCATTATCTTGCCACCACTTCAGCCACATACAGATGCAACATTATGTTGGTCGCGTTGCCACACCTAAATCCGCTGTTGCACCGTGTTTTTTTCATCTGTGCTCGTGGAGTCTCAGAAAGGAGATTTAATGGCCAAACGGGATTAACACAGCGGGGGGTCCTTGCATCTGAATGGGACTCCCGTTGTGTGAATCCTACCGGGTTGCACCTGTCTGTAAGAGAAGCGCAGTAAGAGTGAGACTGAATCAGTCACTACCTGCACGCCTCTAATAGGAAATCGCACGGCTTTTATTTTAATAACACAGTATGGAAGCAGGACGTCTCCGGAGCTGAGCCGCATTCATTTCAGGTCCAGGGACCCCTTGCTTCCTGAGTTATAGGCCCCGTTATGGGCTGCTGGTATCTCCACCATCTTTAAATTCTCCTGCGTCACGGCCCAAGTGACCAGGACATTTAAACAATGCAGGGAAATACTGGCACCCCATAACGGGACCTGTAACTCAGAAAGCAGGTGGTCCCCGCGGTGGAAATTAATGCAGTTCAGCCCAGAAACCCCCTGCTTCAATACAATGCTATTAAAATAAAATAAAAGCAGCTTCATTAACTTATCGGCTAGCCGCTAAAGCAATGAAGGGGTTAAGTCAGAGTACCTGTTTTATTGGGGGTAGAGGAGGTGGGTAAAGGGGGTAGTTGCTCTAGGGTGGGTGAGTAGGCATACTGGGAAGGTTGCGGGAGGGGTTAACCTCTTCATTACCTTAGCAGTAGTAACTGCTATGGTAATGAGAGGATTAACCCCTCCCACTACCCACCCGAGAGGCCTAATCATCCATCCTAGGGCAACTACCCCCTTCACCCACCCTCTCTACCACCAATAAACATTAACATTACAATACAATACAATACAAACCCCAAATACAATACAATGAATAACTCCACCCCCGCCCCCCAACACATATAGTACAGTAATGAGCAAAATCACTATTATCCAGTGATCTAGATAAAAGCACATTTGCCAATTAAAAAAATAAACATAACCAAAACATTACCAAGCCAGTATATAGTAAATAGTATATAGTAAATTAAAAGTTGTACTTACCCATGCCAGGATGAAGGCCATCCTCATCCTCCTCATCTTCCTCTGCATCCTCCTCATCTTGTAATGCATCACATGGTATATACTGTACACCAATCCGATTGGTTGGTTTAGTCTCATGTTAACTTTAACAGACGGCGATATATATTTGGAAAGTGAGGAGGAGTGAGCTTAAACCTTGGGTGGAGGGGCCACTAACCTCCCAGAAACAGCGGAGACAAGCTGCACATAGTTAATCAACACACAGATACTCAACAAGCTCTGATAAACCCCAAACATTACCACATTATATATGTAGCACTGTTACCCCCGCCCTCTAAGAGATATTCTACTGACTACAAGGGTTGTTGGTGCGCACACCTGTGAGGGTCATGAGAGCTGAGTTGATTTGCGGTGCAGTGGAGATCAGGACAGGCTTTTGTTGATCCTTGAGATTCTTTCATGGTGCTAGCGCCTCCAGTTGTAGTGGGCTCCAGGGTCCCAGAGATCAGCCCCCTCCACAACATACATTCCATCTGCCCAGGGACTGGCACTCAGACAGAGGTATAAAAGAACCAGGGCTATATTAGCAGTCACTGCACATGATGGTGATACAGCGTTGCAGGGTTTCCTAGGATTCAGTCCTATGGATGGTGCTGGACCTCGGATGGTATAGGGTTCTTTCTCTAAATCAGTTGTTCCCCCAGCCCCAAGGGCTGGGGGGGGGGGGGGGCACGCTCATCCCAGATGGGAGAGGCTCACAGCCCTACCAGTCTCTTCAACCTCCGGACTGGGACTGACTAAATGTTGGGCACTTCCTCTCTGAGATCTGGAAGGGGAGGGCCTAGTGTCTGCACCATTATTGGCTGCTCGCAAACACCAGGTCACTGTCTCTTCTGTCACTCAGAGAGTAGCAGGAGGGGGGTCAAAAGCCCCTAAAATTGGCCTGTCATAGCCTATAGCTATAAGGACTTACATGACAGGAGGCAGAGAGGCAGACTCGACAAACAGAGATGCCATGCTACTTCCAATGTGACACAAATACACAGTGCAATACCTATATATTCTCTTGAAAAAAGGTAATTTAGTTCAACCCTTTGGCCAAAAGCGTCTTAATCCTGCTAGCCAACTTCAAGGCATGACCGTTAGCAGGTCCTAACACTCCCTGAGTTAAAATTCTTATTTACCTGTGTAGCCCCGAGGTAAATTTAGAATCCCTGAGCTTGCGCCGTGAGCGCTGTGGGGTCGCGGGTGCCGCCGGAGGCAGCGGTGGACCCGCCGGCGCTTCACGAGGGTGGGGGCCAGTGAAGGGAGCGCTCGGCATCCCTGGAGGTTCGGGCGGCTCCGAGAGCAGGGCACCGCCATCAGCCGTTAGGTCGCGCATGCGCGGTAGCAGGCAGGCGCAGGGAAGGCCCCAGATAGGTCGCGCATGCGCAGAGAGGGGTAGAAAGCTAAGGAAGCCCCAGGGAGATCGCGCGAGGGCAGGACAGGGAAAAGAGGAGTTGGTGGCGGCCATTAGGGGTTCGCGCATGCGCAGGGCAAGTGCGCACGCGGCCCCAATGCTTTAGGCAGCCCCTGGGGACTACAACTCCCAGGAGGCTTAGGGAGACAGAGGTCAGGTGCTCCCTTGCGGCCAATAGGGCTGGAGGAAGCTCAGCCCGGGAATATAGATACATTTCCCGGGCTTTGCTGCGTCAGTCAGGCAGAGGAGAAGGAAGGAGTAGGAAGGGTGCAGGGAGCGCGTGGCTCCTGCATCAGGTAAGGGTTCTCCCTAGATCCCCAGGCAGGCCCCAATTCCCGGTAAGGGCAGGGGGTAACTGAAGAGGGACGGCCATAGCTAGGGAGGTGACCCTTAGGTGTGGAAGGTGCAGTTTGGCAGTGCCACAGCGGAGAGGGCTGTGGGCACTGGCAAAGAGGCACAGTGTGCAAGCAGTGGATTTGCTGCGGGTTCCAGGTAGCTGTGTGTGATTGCAGCTGTCTGTGTGTGTTGTCGCTGCATGTGCTGGGCGCAGTGCGTGCAATGTGTGTGAAGCGTGTGTGAATCCCTGCAGGCTGACAGTGTGAGCTGTGTGTCGGCTGCAGGTGAGTTAGGCTGTTAGGATTAGCCAGTTACAGATAGGACTGGGTAGCTAGGGGAAGGGGGGCAGGTTATGGTTCCACAGGCCCTAGGAGTTCTCCCCAAGCCATCCCAGGTTGCGGTTCATCAGGGACAGGCCCTAGGTTAGGGTTGCTGTCACTCTAGGAGTTGTTAGTGATAGGAAGGGATAGCGGCGGTTGCTGTTCCCATGCGGTTGGTGTTGCCGTGATCCGGTTGCAGTTCCCGTGGAGCGGTGGGTCCCTCGTTGGGGTCTACCGGCAGAAGTACCTGGAAAGGATCAGACGGACGTCTGACCCTTTTAGAAGAGAGTTGCGGTCCCGAGCATCGGAGTGCTCGGAAGGTATCTCAAGTATTCTAAGTGCACCAACTGGGCCCTAGCTTAATTTAGTGACTGCGCAGTCACCCACGACCTTCCGTAGGAGTGCGGGACATTGGGTGTGGGGGATCACAGGACACTGGGTGGGGAACACCAGACATTGGGCTGAGGTGATGCGGGTAGAGCATCAGGTTATGTTATGTGATGTTATGTAATGAGTTATATGTGTGTGTTAAGTAAAGTGTTAGTTATTGGTTTATCATCTACGTGTGTTATTGTATTTCTTACCCAGGGCTATCTTTCATAACGGGGGATCCTGGGTAAGTGGAGGCGCTGCACCAGTTAATGGTAAGGGTTTCCCCAGGCTCCCAGCTAGCGGAGGCTCAAATCTCCTGGAGCCACAGGTGTTATGCAGTACCAGTAACCCTTTAGGAGCAGGTGTGTGGCAGGGAAAGGGACCGGTTAGACCACGAGGGGCCAATGTGAGATTGGGTGGGTCGGCCGGTTCACAAAAAGGGTTACACCTGTATAATTACAGGAAGAATGATCAGCATAGGTTCTTTCGTAACCCAGCTATTGCTTCACTTATTATCACATTGTCACTTGTTTGAGGGTGATGGTTTTTGCACGTATTGAAGTATTGTATTTCACATTATATATATAGATATCACATTTCTTTATTGATTTGACACACTCTTTATTTTATTTTACTTTTATTTTTTGCGCCCGGTCCATATTTTTCTTTTGTATCTTTTGTATCTTTCGCAACCTGTCTATAAATATTTGTTATTCACACTTAATTTGCATATCATTAGCCCTAACGTCCATTGAAGCGAACGGCAGGCCATCTTAGCTTTAAGACAGACGCCTCATTAGGGAGCATTAAAGATCCCCGTTAGCACTTAGCGAGACATTAACATCCTGTTAAGTCACTAAAGAAGCTTTGTGGATCTTCCCCTAAGAACATTCATACTAAAGAGTAGATGCAGAAAGAGAAAGATCAAAGGAAATACCATTAAACTGAGATAAAAACATACAACATTTAATTGAAGAAGCATTTTCCTTGCATCACGAATAATACTTTCTGATATTTTACTTTTTTGTACATATAATTGTTTCTTCTAAATCAATAAAAAAAACTTGTGTGTATAGTTTTAGAGTTATGTATGTATGTACTGTGACATAGTCCAAAGATGTTAGGCAGCTTTCTGCCCCATTTTAGAGCAGAAAGTGCAGGAATAGTTAATGATCCGTTCCACAGCTTCCCATTAACTCAGGCAGCTGGATGGAAAATCCAGACCACAGATTACAATGGCTCTAGTTCTCCCTCACCTGCTCTTCTAATCACATGCACAGGTACTTAGAGCAGAGAGGTTTTGCATTTGACGCTCTCTCCTTGGAGCCTGGGGGCTGGGGGTGTCGCTACTCTCCTGCATCCAGTATCGAGGTTGACGGCCTCTCCACGTATCACAGTACCAGAGGATTTGCCTGGACACCCCAAACAGATAAGACAAACAAATGGTTACTGCTGTTGCTAAAAGACTGTGCTGTATCTTGTGACCCTAAATGAGAGAGCATTGTTTTAAGCTGGGGAACCAGTTTAGTTGGCCAGCAGCTGTTAGAGAGACTGATTTTGATGTGTAGTTATATCCCTGAAAGGGATAGGATTTTGTTTATATAGTTTGGTTTCTTTTTACTTGAAATAACAGTGTGGGAAATACTGTAACAATGAAATGAGTGAACTGCTGAATGAAAGTATCTGAGTACCTCTAACCTACACATGTTAAAGCTGCAGTACCTTACTTGGATGAAAATAAAGCAGGCAGAAGCCTGAATTAAGCAGCTTAATACTTTGCATGATCCTGTTTTTGTATTAAATAACCCTAGAAGACTGTGTCGGGAAGAACCCAGACAGACGTCAGCACTACAAAAGAGGGGCGTTTGTCACAGTACATACATAACTCTAAAACTATACACATAAATTTAGTGGATTATCCTTTAGTGGATTATGATAATATGCAAATCCAGTACGAGACCCCCGCACCCTAGGAGCTGTTATTGTTATGACAAAAGGAGGGACTGATAATGTATATATCAGGGGGGACTCCATTTTGACTGCTGTATAATCATTTATGCTAACACTGCCATTATGCTCTTTAGTAATATTAACTACCCCTTTTTCATATCTAATGTTGGCTGCACTTATGAACTGTAAAAGGAAGTATTGACCAAATAAGGCACAAACGGGAAATTATGTACGGTCTCAGCAATTTAATCTTGAATCATGAGATGTGCGGGAGTTTCCAAATAAATGATTTTCTATCTGATATATCTAGGGCAGCGTTTCCCAAACTTTTTTTTCCGTGACCCGGTTATTTTTGAACTTCTCCTTCGTGATCCACTAAAAATTTTATCGCCTATAGGTAAAATAAAACCGTTATGAATGTCCATACAGATTTCATATATTCTCCCAATCCCCTCAATTCTCTCTCTCCCTCCCCCCCACCCTCTCTCTGACCTGCACAGACGCACATAGTCACTGACCTACAGACACTCACACAGACAGACCAAACACACACAGCCACTGCTGGCCTGCACAGACACACACAGCCACTGATACACACAGTGGCTGTGGCTGATACACACGCGCGCACACACACATACACACACACACCCACACACACACTCCCCTATATATACATACGCACGCACCCACTGATGCACGCACCCACTGATACACACACTCTCTCTCTCCCCTATACACACACTCCCCTATTCACACACACACACTCCCCTATACACACACACACACCCCTATACACACACACACACACACACACACTCCCCTATATACACACACACTCCCCTATATACACACACACACACACACACAGTCCCCTATATACACACACACACTCCCCTATATATACACACACACACACACACACACACACTCCCCTATACACACACACACACACACACACACACACACACACTCCCCTATATACACACACACACACACACACACACACACACACTCCCCTATATACGCACACACACACTCCCCTATATACACTCACACACACACACACAATTTATTACAGAGGCAGCGACGGATGTGAGTGACTGGAGAGGGAGGGGGGCGGGGGACAGAGGAAAGGCCCGCGATCCGAGCAGGCAGCTCCACGCCTCCCTCTGCCCGCCAGCGACCGCGCAGCCACCACTGCCCACCCCCTGCACCTATCTCCTGCACCAAGGGGACTGAGGGGTAGGGAGCGCCAGGAACGGAGGCACAGGTGCGCCCCCGCTACCACTTCCTACCTCCTATCATGCCGGGCATCGTGTCCTGTGGGGGGGGCGGAGAATGTCATGGGCGGCAACATCATGATGCGGGGCTGCAGTAGGAGCCCGAGTCAGCGAATCCCCGTTGACACCCCAGCGATAGCAGCCTTCACCACTTCAGCACTGTCCCGTACCTCACCTCGGGCCGCCGCAAGGAGGGAGGGGGGGCCGCCGCAAGGAGGGAGGGGGGCCGCCGCAAGGAGGGAGGGGGGGACGCCGCAAGGAGGGAGGGGGGGACGCCACAAGGAGGGAGGGGGGGACGCCATGCAGCCAGCCTTGCTGCGACCCGGCAATTTTGCTTCCGTGACCCTGTGCCGGGTCACGACCCACCGTTTGGGAAACGTGCCAGTTTTTCTATTGAATACACGCTTTTTTTGTACCTCCTGAGTGTGCTGTCTCCTTCTTGCCTTGTGATCTTGGGATCCTGGATTTACTCGGTAAGGAACCTATCTATACATTACTTGTATGGGACAAGCACCTATTTCCAGTTTATGTGTGTGCCATCTCCCTATTTTTATATATATATATGAGATAAACAGAACAATAAAGCAGCGCCTAGTGAGGGTGTAAGTGATATAATTATAATATGATAAATAGAATATATGTGCTAATGTGAATGAATGTATATAATCTAAACTAAGTGCCTAAACTATTATGGTAAATAAACAGTTATATCCTATATATGATATAATGCTGTGATGAGTATTACCATACACATAAATGCAATGACAAAAATATATATAAAATATATATATAAAAAAAGAAGAAATAAATAATAAAGAGGGTAAAAACCAGTCCTCAAGGCAATTGTCCAATGATGGAAAAATGAAGGTTGGTTTTGGGGGTCTCCGGCTGCTCTCAGGTGGATGATTAGGAGACAAGTTCCAAGGTCCCAAGGAAAAAAACAGGGAGCGTCATCACGTAGACGCACAAACACTACGTTATCACGGAGCGCAGGAGGAAATCTACTCGAGCGCCGGACACCACAGAGACCCGCGAGCAAGGCTGTTTTTTCCTTGGGACCTTGGAACTTGTCTCCTAACCATCCACCAACCCAGGAACTCTCGCAACAGTGTGGTTCATCCATCTTTGGAACCGAGGGTCTTCTACAGCATCAATACAGTTACCGGATGGTGGTGATTATGATCACGATATGCTTTTAATACTTGTACCCTTGTGAGTGCATTTTTTACCCCCCCTTCCCCTCAATAAATGTACGGTTTTACACTATGGGGCGTGCGCTCTCTCCTCTCTCCTTTTTGCATATATATATATATATATATATATACTGTATATAGTTTTAGAGTTATATATTTACCTTAAGGACCATGAAACTGGAATTATTCTGGCATTAAAATGTAATGCATGTTAATAAAACTTTGTCCCCAATCCCACATGAATCCATTTAGGAATGATAAATAGGAGCATAGACAGTTATTTCAATGTTTAAATATATGACATGTTATCCCTGTTAGTTTCTAAGGGACCAATAAAGCAGTGGCAAACATTGCGATATCTATTCCTTTATGTTATCACCAATATACAGATGTTGAAGCAAACATATTTCTTTGAATAACAAAGGGCTCATCAATAGGTCTGCATATCTAATGGCTGCATGCACCCAAAACAAAAGAAGAATGTACAATGTATGGCATGGATTGATGATTAAAAAGAAAATCTATTTCTTGTACAATAGATAGGAAAAAGGGAAAAAATAGCACCTGGACGGATGCGATTTAGAAAAATCAAAAGCCAAATTGTCCCTGTGGAATCTAACCAGTAGAAACATGTTTTATGTGAAGCTTTGATTCACCAAATATAACTAGTGCTGGAGCTTTTTCCTCTCAAGACACGAAGGCAAATCTAAGTCAATTATATGTCTCCTGTGCAGCACAGAAAGCTCATGGATAAAATATTATCACTGCCAGTCATGTTTCTCTCTTCATGTTGGACTCTTGATTTCCCAGTTTTATATCATTTGATCAGACCATTTCCAATGTTTAATGAATTGTATCCTCTTCGTATTATCACCCCCTACATGCTACACCCCCTCCTCCCTTTTCTTTTCTGTATCACATATTATAGATTTGATTTATTTTGTTCTATCCTGTTCCTGGAATTTTGTAAATTAAATTGCAAAAAAAGATTTTTATATCACACTTTTTACTGTACTCTAATGAACAGGAGGTGGAAGGAAGTGACAGATGACATGGTGATCATAACAGCGATTTGATCACATTCATATAGAATTGGTGTGTGCCTGTCTTTTACTATTATTGAGAAGCTCACCTCAGAGAGAATCAAAGGAGTCGGAGTGGACAGGGCTCACAGTAACCATCTTAATTTCATGAATAGAAGTGCTGAAATATAAATTCAATGTGGGGTCAGCAGTTTTCCTTAGCTCAGTGAACCAAATTACAAGCAATTTAACACAAATTGCAATCTCCCTATGACAGCAAATCGACAAACAAGATTGTGACCACTATTTACCACATCAGTGAATAAATGTCTGGAACAACATAACATCTAGAATACTTCATGTTTATGACAACAGATGGATGTACTTGAACATGCTTCTACCTTAGCAATGGATTATTGGTGGTTATAATACTTGACATCAGTCATCAACAAAAATCATAACCATTTCATAGACAGAAAAAGACAGAAGCCTTTAGTCAGCTATTGTTTGATCTAATTATTCTATTTGATATTCAAGTTTCTTGAGCACCTATTTCTACTAAATACGTTTTCAATAGCTATATTGGTTAAGCATCAGGCAGAGAATTTTATAGTGAGCTTAGCTCAGGCAAACACATCATACAACCAGAATCTTACAGAAATACTTTCCCTCTACCTCATGTCGAAATAAACACAACACAAAAGCCGTCTAGCAACGCTTCCTGCAGTCCTGTTTAAACTGAGGCTACAGCAGCGAACACTACACTATTCTAAAGAAATACTGTAAAGTATAACTAAATAAAAGTAAAAGTAAATACCAATTTGAGGAGCATATCTGTGACAGGAGGGAAAGGTGTCTCTTACTGTATAATAAAGTTTAAGCCCAGCCATTGCCCCTATCCATCTGGATGGATGTGCAGGATTTAACTGCATATGCATCCTATTGTTATTTATTGATTTATAAAATGTTTTACAAGGAAGTAATACATGGAGTTACCCTTCATTTTCAAGTATGTCCTGGGCACAGTGTTATGATGGCAAATACATGGTTACATTAAATGATCAGGATTAAACATTATATATAAAGACATTGCAGGAACAGTTAAAGATAATAGATGTTATAGGCATTGTTGCAGGGTCAGTAAGACTCTTAGACAGTGGTTTAAGCTGTAACTGCATTCATTGATTTATTTTCTACCATAACAACTAAACATAAGGCACACTGTACCTTTAAGAAAACCAAACCATAAAATAAAACCCTACTCCACTTTTGGAGACTGACTACACAGCAGGTCCCTCTCTAACTGTCTGGCTAGCTAAGCCAGTTACCAGCCCCAAAACACCCTCATATTTAGAGAGGTGGGGAGAGCCAGGCTAACTGTCCCTGGTCTCATGACTTTGAGGACACAAATGGCCAATATCAGAAGATGGGCCCAATTTCTGTAATCAGCCACTAGATTGGTCCCGTCTCTGCTGCCAGGCTGGGCCTTCCTCCCTTCTGCCAATTGGCAGGGCCCTGCATCCTGAAATAATCCAAGTCTTTGCTTGGATCAAGAGAAAAAGAATGGTGTAAATAGCGCTAAAAATACCAATTTAAATCAAAATAAAATATTACACAATAAAACCACAATGTAATATGTTAACTAGATATAGAACGGCTGCCAGAAAAAGAACTAACCCAAACACAGTTAGTGAGAAACACAGAGAAAACAATACAGACCGGCGCCTCAAATGTCCAAAAAGGAAAATAAGTCCAAAGATGTGCTGCAGTGTCCAGTACAGGTGATCCAGTTGCTAGACAGCAGGCTCCACAGCAGCAACCGTGGTATATAATGCAGGGAAGATAAAGAGAAAAATCATAGCGTGACACTGCATATATGAAACATGTAACACACACACACACACACAAGACATACACCACTAACAACACTGACAGAAAGGCTGACAATATAACAGAGATTTATTAGAACAATATACTAAAAATGGCAGTGAACTATGGAGCAGGTCTAGGATCCGGTGTGTAAAAACCGGAATCCTACTTACAACAATCCAGAGTTTTCAGGCAGTGATAGCAAGAGATGCAGTCCGGTATCAGCTGATCCTAGGCGCGTGGTGCTTCTAGGAGATCCCCTGAAGAAGTGTGCATGTGCACGAAACGCATTGGGTGTTTTAGAGAATCATTTGGTTAGTGAACACCACAAGGAGCGGACCCCAGCATTAATCCCTAGTTCCAGACGGCAGCGGAGACGTGTGGCAAGCGGTAAGCGGCGAATAGCTCCACCCAGCGAGTGACGTCATTCCGGACGGAAAATCTTGCGAGGGTTGGCCTGCAGAGACGCCCGGCCTGAGAGTTATCAGAGGAGGCGCCGGCGGCCATTATAGAAGCACCACGCGCCTAGGATTAGCTGATACCGGATGCATCTCTTGCTATCACTGCCTGAAAACTCTGGATTGTTGTAAGTAGGATTCCGGTTTTTACACACCGGATCCTAGACCTGCTCCATAGTTCACTGCCATTTTTAGTATATTGTTCTAATAAATCTCTGTTATATTGTCAGCCTTTCTGTCAGTGTTGTTAGTGGTGTATGTCTTGTGTGTGTGTGTGTGTTACATGTTTCATATATGCAGTGTCACGCTATGATTTCTCTCTTTATCTTCCCTGCATTATATACCACGGTTGCTGCTGTGGAGCCTGCTGTCTAGCAACTGGATCACCTGTACTGGACACTGCAGCACATCTTTGGACTTATTTTCCTTTTTGGACATTTGAGGCGCCGGTCTGTATTGTTTTCTCTTTGCTTGGATCAAGTCACACAGACAATGAAGTGGAAGACTTCTGCCATGAAATCATCAAACTTAACAAACAAAAGAAATTGTCACCAATGCAAAGATTGATTCCCAGCAGAAAGACAGTGCATCAGTTCGTAAGTATGGTTACGGTAACAGGAATGAACATAGGGACAGATTGGTAGAATTTGCAGAATGGGAAAACTTCTACATCATGAATTCATTCTTCAGGAAGAATCCAAATACAAAATCAGCATGGAATGGACACAATGTAATCAAGAATTAAATTAACTATTTCTTATTTGACAGGAAACTCTAACGGCTCATGTGCGGGACTTACGTCGGTTCATAAATGCTCTATGCAAGGTTGGCTCTGACGGCATTCCCATATATCCTCACTGCCTATTAGAGGGCACCTGTTCCTTGCATCAGGGCATCACAACTGACTTGCTAGGTCCGGGTAAGGCTGTTCTCTTCTGAATCCTGAGCTGCAGTGCTGTTGTTGTTCCAGATTTGTGCTTCTGTTCTCAGCTTTTTATTAAACCCTGGTTCTGACTCCAACTTGCTCTCTGACTACTCTTCTGAACCTGATCCCTAGTTCTGACTTTGACTTGCTCTCTACTACTCTTCTGAACCTGATCCCCAGTACCAACTCTGGCTTGCTCACAGACCACTTTTCTGATCCCGATCCCTGTTCTGACTCTAAGTTGGTCACAGTCTACTCTTCTGATTCACTGGTTTTGACTATGCTCTCCCTGTGGATCTTTCCGTGGAGCATGATAGAAACATGTGACTGAAGACTGCACAGTCCTTAACTGTTGTTGGCACAAGGAGTGATCGTTTTTGATACAAAATACATCTGAATGCAAAGATAGAAAGAAGAAATCTGATGAAAAAGAAGACAAAACCAATACCACTACATACTATCAATACCCTCAAGAATAACAACATAGATATTCCACTAGAACTTAAAAATCGCTTCAGCTTGCTCGAAATGCATATGGTCACTAACAAACAATTAGGAAGAACTTCTGAAGATTGTAGTTGAAAGCGCAGAAATAACTTAAGGAATCGCTATCAAAAAACAGGATAAGAAAATATCAGATGAGACAAAGCAATTATTGAGAAGAGACAGAAAATGAAGCAGTTCCAAGAAGAAAGAATAAGAATTGAATATGCAGATCTGTGCAAGACAATGCGTAAATGTATACCTGAAGATGCAAGAAAATGTTAATGTAATCTGGTGTAGAAGACTATCAAAGATAACATAAGCTTTAAGAAGACAAATCAGCGACTTATGATTGGGAAGAAGCAAATCACTGCACTGAGACAAAATGATGGATAAACCATAAAAGATAGTGCACTTATCATAAAGCGAATTTAGGGTTTGTACATGAAATTGTACAAGAACACAGATAATGCAGGACATAATTCATCAGAGGAAGAGTGTGAAGAAACCACCAAGGATGTACCATGGGTCTTTCCAGAAGTAGTGGCAGAAGCAATAAAATCGATAAAGAATGTGAAGGCTCCCAGGGAAGATGGACTGACAACTGACATTTTGAAAGAAGAGAAAATCCCAGCAAAACTCTTTACATACAGTAATGCTTGAAGAACAGGAAAATCCCAGAATCAGTTACAAGATTTATACAAAGATATTCACTAACTGCAACTCCCTGAAGAAGTATTCATTACGAAACGCATAGGAGAGGGCGCGTTCCAATACCTTCCTTATCTGAACCCCATTGCGGCTTTATTTCACTGCATAACTTGTGCGTATGACCTGTGGGACTTCCACTCTATTGAACATTGTGAGCAGAGAGACGCGAGCATAGACGGGCGCCGTCTGATGACGTCAGACGCTACTGCGGTCAATCCGGAACTGCCTGTGAGAATACCGTGTCGGAGCTGACGGCTGCTGCAGGGAGATCGCCACCGGTCACAATCCTGTCACCCCCTGTGACCGGGCGACTGGGTTTGTCGACCACTGTATATATATATAAAATATATCGTTGACCACTATATATATATATATATATCGACCACTGTATATATATAAAATATATCGTTGACCACTATATATATATATAGTCGACCACTGTATATATATATATATATATATATATATATATATATATATATATATTGTCGACCACTGTATATATATAGTGGTCAACGATATATTTTATATATATATACAGTGGTCGACAAACCCAGTCGCCCGGTCACAGGGGGTGACAGGATTTGTGACCGGTGGCGACCATAATGGCCGCCAAGCAGCGCACACGGTTGCTGGCGCTGATAAAAATATATATATATCCCCTTCCTGATTGGACAGAAGACTTGGCGCGCTGCCTGGATTTTATTCTGTGCGATGTGAAGCCGAAATCCTGCAAGGAGGTAAGCTGCCGCCCCATGCCTCTCCCTTCCCTCCGATGACCCCCCCATAGCCATCCTTGCTACTGCTGTTCCCCCATGCCACAGATAGTCCCCCCCTGCCGCCAATGGTTCCCCCACCTCACATGACCCCCCTGCTGCCGATGGTCCCCCCCTGCCTCACATGCCCCCCCCCACCGCGATAGTCGCCTCCCCTGCCGCTGATAGTCCCTCCGCTTCTCATGCCCCCCCTGCTGCCGATGGTCCTCCCCCGCCTCACATGGCCCCCCTGCCACCTCACATGGCCCTCCTTCCACTTCACAAGGCCCCCTGCCGTCGATAATCCCCCCCCTTCCGCTGATAGTCTCCCCCTGCTGCCGATAGTCTCCCCCCTGCACCGATAGTCTCACCCCTGCCGCCGATAGTCACCACCCCTGCTGCCGATAGTCTCCCCCCTACCGCCGATAATCCCCCCTGCCTCACATGCATGGTTCCTCCCCTCCTCCGCCTCTGATGGTACCCCCCCCCCTTCCGCTGATACTACCCCACCTGCTGACGATGGTGCCCCCTGCCCCCAATAGTCCCCCCCACTCACATGGCCCCCCTTGCCACCCCCTTGTCTCAGCTACCCACCTTGTGTCTCTGTGTCTCACCCACCCACCTTGTGTCTCTGTGTCTCGCCCACCCACCCTGTGTCCCTGTGTCTCACCCACCCAGTGTCCCTGTGTCTCACCCACCCAGTGTCCCTGTGTCTCACCCACCCAGTGTCCCTGTGTCTCCCCCACCCAGTGTCCCTGTGTCTCACCCATCCACCCAGTGTCCCTGGGATTTGTCAAGCACACATATATATATATATGAGATAGAGCAAGAGAGCGAAAGAAAACGAACAAACTCTTTAACCAGTGAAAGTATTTACAAACTAGAGCCACAAAAGTCAACACAGAATTAATTAGTGGACTTCCACTTGGCCAAAAGGATAAGAGGTTTGCTTCTTAATAGTTAGGGGAATTCAGAAATGATGTAATTAAGATTAATGAAATTGGTGCTAGCCAATGAATAAAAATAGTTTTAGGAAAACGGCAGACACTGGAAACCTTAGCAGTCTGCATCAGTAAATAGGCAAATTAATGTACAAAAGGCATTTTTTAATCACCCTATCAGTTTGTAAGCAGTAAATACTGTGTGCTGGCATTACAAAAGCAAAGTTGTTAAACGTTAAGTGATGATAAATTGCTGCTATCATCTTTGCAATATAGTGAGTTGTGCAGAATATCCCTCCTGAACAATACATAATGACTGTGGGAGTATTTAGCTACCCATCCTGACATTACCTTGGAATGCTTAGTGCTTTGTGACTTAGTTCAGACCTACAGTACATAAGAGCAAGAAATACCGCAACATTAGCAAAATAACTATTTGCAATCATTTCAATAGCAATGTGTTTCCATTAATGGACAATCTGGGTTAGAATTATCCTGAGCACAGTATTGCAATAAAATATAGTGAAGACGCTGATCAGAAAAATGACTTGTTATTAAACTAAGTAACATAAAAAGTAAAATTTCTTTAAAAGAAAATGTTTTACCTGTACTATATGATCATTTATTTTGAACCACATAACACGTTCACAGTAAGTACATTTTACATTCCCTTTTAATGTTCATTCTGGAGCACTGCAATTTAATGAGTGATCGAGAAGAGGTCTGTCCCCAGTCAAATTAAATCCCTCCTGTACTTTCAAAGCTAAATTGGATTTTAAGATTTGGCCAACGTAAAGTATGCAACAAAAAAAGTTTTCTTTGTAATTGAGAAACAAGAGTCTCAATTATATTTATTAGATGAAATTTTGAAGCACGTTAAAGCAAAAGCAAAGCAATACCCCCTATTATTGTTTTTTAAATATTGATTAGAGTATTTGAATCAGAACGTCCTTCTGAGCTGAACCTCCCTATTGTTTAGCTATGGGGGACCCCAATTCCCGAGATACTTACCAGTTTACTGGTAGTTGCCAGTGTTTCAGTCCCCTTTAGGAAATTCAAAATTGCCATAAAAGTTCATGGGTCCCAAAGCCAATAGGAAGGTGCAATGTCATTGCAGGATGCTGCTGCTGCTGCTTCTTATTAGATGACTTCTGGCACTTCTGGCAAAATGATGCGGTTCCACTGTGCAGGAGCCCCTAGTACAAATTTAAAGAAGAAATCAGAATGAACTGAAGAAATAAATGATAGAGAAATGAGGGGTGGTATTTAAAAGTATGTGCACTTGTTTTGTTTTCCTTTGTACCTGGGGGTCTTGTTATCAAAGTCTCGTTGCTGCAATACTGGGACAACAAATCTGTGCCAGGTTTATCAAAATAAATAATGGAATACATTTAAATGGTAATATTTTTCCTTAAAACATTTAGTGGACTTGCTTGGCCCAGTTTTGTAGGTAGGACACTTTGATAAACAGCCATCCATGAGAAAGTATGAAGTTTAAAATTATGTACGTTGGGGGGAGGGGGGCTCTTAGTAAACTGTGGATGTATATATCTATGTATATCTTTATTTATATAACGCCATCCAGGTTCATAGCGCTTCACAGCAGTAATACACATTACGTAACATCATAACACATAATGGGAATCAGCGCTTCAGACATAAACTACAGGAAAAGGAGTCCCTTTCCCGAAAAGTTTACATTTTACAGTAGGTATACTGTAGATTCTCGATCTGTGTTGTGAAGCATTGCAACCTCCATCTAATGGTTTAAGCTCCTCTCCCATCCACTTACAGAAGATCTAACAGTCTATGTAGTACATGCATTCAAATGTCAACGTCAGAGGGTTGTTCCCTATAAGAATGCAAGTGAGACGCAGCTTATTTGACAGGTTAATAAATGACAGTTCTTGTACAACCTACTTTTTGGAGTTTGCCTTGGTATAGAGTGCCATAGAAAGAACGGAGCTTGACCATATAATGGGTAAGCTTACCAAATCTGGGGATTGCTGTTGAGGCTGAGGTCACATAGAGCTGGCACTTATCCCAAACCATGTCTTCCAATTTAAAGGGCAGCATACTACTCATGATGGTACACTACGTACCCATCCATACACTCTTTCCTAGTACTTGCTCTGATACGCTTTCTTTTTTTACATCTGAAAAGCTCCTATAGTTCTGTGCTGAAATGTTTTTGCAGGATTAAACATCCAATTAATTTCTCATGTCTGAACTGCTGCTGAGTGCTGACTACAAGAAAATGTTACAGCTAATTATACCTCGATATTGAAGATGTATTTTAATATTTCTTTAAATACATCAAAATCCTTACATGTGCCATACATCCAAAATTGTATTAACTGTTGAAGCTTGTAATATAAAACAAGGCAATGCAGTCATGTGCAGTGTTCTTCATGCTGCGCTTCTGGGTGGATTTTCAAGAGACAGATTGCAGCTACTTTCATATGGAGTTAGGGAAGGAGGTGATTTATCAAACATTCTCTAGAGTATAATGTGTCCAGATTTTCTAATTTTTTTTAAATGGAGCAAATAAGAGAATATTTTTGTTGGTAAATCTTGTCTCTTTATTTTGCCAAGAACCCAGAGATTGGAATAAACATTTTGGAGGATTTAGAAGTTATGAACGTTATTTGCAATACATTTTATTTAGCACGATTCACTTTCATTGATTAAAGTGAATTACGTAGTCTAAAAGGTTCATTTCCCTAAAAGGTTCCTAATGTAGACATTAAAAAGGGCACCAACTTTTTATTACATATGATCGCATTATTATGCCCTATGTAGATGTATGCCTTCAAGAACCTGCCTGAACTGAGGGGGTTATTTATCAGACTCCTGTGATGGTAGGGGCAGCAGAACACAGTATATTAAAGGTTAAGCCCTCTTGTTGCCCCAAACTGTCAAGATGGCAACCATGGTACAGGTAGGTTGACCAGATGTCCCGGTTTTGCCAGGACAGTCTTGTTTTTTTAAGCTTTGTCCCGGCTGCCGACATTATTTAAAATGTCTCATTTTTTTCTGCCTGTCCTGGTTTTGACCATCCATCAGAGCAGGAGGGGGCGGGGGGAGACAGCAGAGAGCAGAGGATGCCGGCAGGGAATAGAGCAAGAGGAGAGTGGAGGCCCGTGTGACTGTAGCTGCAGAGGGTGGGGTGGGGTTTGCTTCAGAGGAGCCCCAGCAGTAAGACCAGGAAGTGAGTCAGTGAGAAGTTCCAGTATCTGCTGCCCAAGATGGCTTCCCCCCGACCCATGATCCACAGTAACAGGTAGGATCCAGAATGGGGAGAGACACACATAGAATAGGGAGAGACAGACACAGCATGGGGGGAGAGAGAGAGACACAGCATGGGGAGAGAGAGAGACGTAGCATGGGGAAGGGAGAGACAGACCGAGAATGGGGGAGAGAGACAGACACAGAATTAAGAGAGAGACTAGCACAGAATGGGGAGAGAGACAGGCACAGAGAATGGTGGAGAGAGACAGAATGGAAAGGGGGAACAGAGAATGGAGGATGGGAGAGGAGAGGAGATAGAGAGAATGGAGTGATGGGTGGGAGAGATAGAATGGAGGGATGGGGGGAGAGAGAATGGAGGGATGAGGGGAGAGATAATGGAGTGATGGGGGAAAGAGAGAGAATGGTGTGTGTGTGAGAAGGGGGGGACAGAGAGGGGCGGAGAGACATAAAGGACAAGGGGCGCAGTTGGTGATGTCATTTGTTTTATAAATAATTTTTTAATGTGTCCCAGTTTTTACTTTTGTAAATCTGGTCACCCTAGGTACAGGGTCTGAATGGCCACCTCTATGCTACAAAATGGTTTATACCCCTGCTATATTATGTAACCTGAGGCTAGGGATTTGTAGCAGGGTTGCTGTGTGAGGTTTTCAGGTTTCTAATGACATTATGTTTCTACGTGTTTTTGTATGACTCATTGTATGCTTGGGCCACTATCAAAGGTTGAGTTGCTAGAAAATAATAAAACAGGGACGAGCCTTTCTGGGGGGCCAGGTCCAATTTCTCTGGACAACTTTGAGGTGGGGAAAGGGTGTTCCCTCCTTTTGGGAAGTATATGCTTCAAAAGCAAAGCATTGTTCTCTCCCCAGCAGCCAAGCATCTACCACTGCGGGAGGTATGGAGCTGTAATTGGGAACCGATGCCTATGTCCTAGTCCTGTCAGCTTGATTCCCATTGGTCAGTTCGAATTTTACAGGCTCCCAAAGCCCCACCCCTGGAGGCTATTCTAAGGCATTGCTACTACTCATGGCCCTCATTGGTCAATCTGGTTGGACCCCCGGCTACAGATTGGCTCAGTGGAGGAAAGTTCTTCACTGATTGGTGGGCACCCCCACCTCCATGATTTCAGAATGATGCTGAGGTCCTACATTTTACAAGCTGATGACAATCAGAGCTCCACAATTGTACATGTTGGTCCAGAGGCCAACTTGAAAGTAAACTGTGGACCAGAGGTGGGCATTCCTTGTTACTGGAATTGACAGATGGATCAAAGTGGTATCTAGGGTAAGCCAGCTTTGGCAGCATGCTACACCTAGTGAGCTAGGAGTCCACTGTACCCTGAGCTTATGGTGAGTTTTGCCATGTTTTGTATTGTGTGGCTCCCTGTTGGCTCCGGCTAGAATAAACCTTAGTTTATTTAATCATTGTGTTCTGCTTGGTGTTTGTGACCCCTATGTAACGTCTGGTCTACTGTAACAATGCACAGTGGCAAAACTGGGGCCATATGAGAGTAAATTAACTGCACCAGATTTATTAAGGTTAGAAATACCACTTTTTTATTTAAAAAAAAAAATCAGGTGCCGCCTCCCCCTCCCTGCCCCCCCCCCCCCCTGCTTTGCAGCTGGGAGAATTTAATAGCCCAATCTCTGTATCGACAATTTTGCTAAAAGCATGGAAATAGTTTTCCTCTATTCATATATTATGTGGCTTAGTCCAAGATGATTAAAAATAGAGATTTGTTAGAATAGTTTCTTCTTGCTCTTTATCTGAACAAGGATTAGGCAATAACTGTGACAAAGCCTTCCCATTCTTCGAGCCGGGGCAGTATGAGATGTGGAACTGAAATCTTGGAAAGAATAGAGCCCACCTGGCTTGTCGCGCACAGTCTCTTTGCGGATCAAATTAATTCTAAGTTCATGTGATCCGTAAAGATGGCAACCCAGTGATTGGGCCCCTCAAGTAAATGTCTTCACTCTGAGAATGCAGCGTTTATAGAAAAAAGCTCCTTGTTTCTGGTGTCATAATTTCTTTCAGCTGTTGACATTTGGTACAAATAGAAAGCACAGGATCTGTGTTTGTCTGACACATTTAAAGTAAATAATTGCAGCGAGAGACATGTTAGTCACTACATGTATATAGGCATAGTTGTCATTTTAGTGATAGACATGCTTTTAAGTTTTAAGAGTCCGTTTATTACCATGGAGGGATTAATTAACCTTGAGGGTATAAATAGTGATTGGGGTTGACAGGCTCCACAATCCCCTGAGGAAGTGACCAGTAGCATCACAAAATGCATTAGGAGGAGCCTAATCTATTGCCGGTCAGCTTGTAGTGTGCAGCTTCTTGGAATACAGCAGTGATGTCACTAGCAACGGCGCCGGGACCCACCACTGTGAAGAGAGCAAGGAGAACGTTCACAGATCACTGCTGGAAGCCAGGGACCTGTATACAAGCTGCGGACGGCATTCGTGTATTTTTTTATAGAAACGAGACCATGTAAGTGTGTTTCGCTTGTGCATGTCGTTTTAATTAAAGAGTTTTGCAGTCCTAAACGGTTCTCTCTATCTTTGTTACTTTTACTGGGGAATTGATCAGGTACATATTGCAGGAGATAATCTGGCAAACAGAAGGAGACAGCTAAGACAACACGTTTCGTAGAGCCTGCAGAGGGAGGACTTCGGGAAAAGCACAGATTCTCTCCACTGAAAGTAGCAAGATAATTTCTTGAAGATTTCCATCCACAAGGAAGTAACATTTCTACTACATCTGAGGATTGGACTTTCTTTGGGACTTAATCCATCTGTGGACATTTGTTTGGACAAGGGTAAAAGTGGTCTATCCACCATTTTTATATATGCGCCGGGGATCGCGTCATTACGAGATGTAAGGTTGATTTCAGTATAGTAGTACTGACTGACTTTCAGTTTTTGTAAGATATATTGTTTCTACACAATGAACATAGAATTTGTTCACATAATTTCTTTATTGTTCTATTACTTCAACTTCTTAGTGTTCAAATAATAACATATTCAAGCAAAGACAGCATAGTGGATGGATTGATCCCCTAACAAGAGCCTGCTTCGTTTTAACATCCTCCCTTTATAAGGCATTCAAATCCATATAGTCTATTACTTCCAGGTACCACTGAGTCAACTAGGGTTAATGAGTCAGGTCCTAAGGCACTTTGTGAGGAAGGGGGTACTGCCAGGCTCAATAGGATCAGAATCAACAGCTTTTGCTATTCAGTTCTAGCAGTGAGCTAAATCAGTGCTGGATAGCTCCACTGTCCCAGCATACTTTTGAGCTCTACTGCTCACTGCTTACTGCTCCCATCTATTCACAAAATCCCAGTGGAAGCAATCCTATGGCAGATGTTTGAGGTATACACCCACATTTGTTATAGAGTTGAAAAAATTAGGTGGAACAGCAGGAACCCAGGGAAAGCACCTATCAACTCACCAGAGGTAGCAAAAAATAAAAAAGGTTTATTGAATTACATTGTTAAAAACAAAAAACAAACTAACATAAAAAACAAAATCTCCTACATGTTTCAGGCTCTCCAGCCATTTCTCAAGGCGTATGAAAGGGGTCTGATAGCATGATGTATATATAGCCCCTCCTCAGAACTCTCCAACACCAGAAATGCATGACAGGTGATTAAGACATATAACAATTAACTCAAAAAGTGTGTCCATGTCTCTATATTGATAATGCACTAGAAAAATAATGAATCATAAATCAATATGGGAACATGTACTGTATCAATAAACAGCTAGGCAGTGGACAGAGAAATCTACAATATAAGTAAACTCAATGTCATACAAATAAATTGATACAGATTGTGTTGAATAAAGGTGTATCCCACTAATTGATTAATTAAGCTATCCTTATCACATAAGAGATGAGGACACACAAAACATGTTGATTGCATAAACATAGGAAAAGCTGGTATAACATTCATGAAGTAATAGATATAATACAGAACAGAAAACATTTCACAAAGATATAAAAACTACAATGTATATGAAAATAAACAAGGATATACATCCAATTGGTTTGACAAAAAAAGTGTTTTAGAAGAAAAGAAAAGAAAAGAAGGGAAGAATGAAAGATAAAACAAGTCCTGTTGGTATGATCTGTGAACTGTAAACGTAACCACGAGAGGATAAGGTATGCTCCAGGTGAGGCTTGAACTTACAACCTCGGCATAGTTTAGCACATACTGACATATAAGTACCGCACGCTAAACGATTGCGCCACTGGAGCACATACAAAATCATCTCATAGAAAGCAAATAATATAAAATTATCATATCAATAGAATGTTTTATTTGATCATTTGTATATGTTATTATATGATGTGATTCCACAGTTCAAAGGTAACACTGAAAACTCAAAACAGACTTGTAATTTGAAAGATTAAATATAATATAAATATTGGTGAGGAACCAATGCAATATAACATGAGAGAGTACCCACAAGAGAAATGGACATAAATCATAAAAAATACTTCAAATCCCAATGTGTATTTAACCCATTTGGGACAAGAGTATTTAAAGAGAAAATCCAATGGGCCTCTCTCCTGTATTGTGCATTGGTTCTGTCACCTCCACGGCTATGAATCAATTTTTTCCAAAACTGACAGACTGTTACCCTTGTAACCAATGCAAAATCTTTCCATATATCACTAAAACAAGAACTTTTTCCGATATGGAGAATACCAGATCATATAAAAAACTACTTTTATCAACTGTAACACCGATTTTGTGATCTATATGCTTATATGCGGTTGCAACAAAAGATACATTGGTCTCACGTCTCGTATGTTCAAAATTCGAGTGATGGAACACATGAGACTGATTCTCAAACGAGATAAAGTGCATCCTGTGTCCGAACACTTTGATACATGTCAAAATGGTTCTCTTGTTAATTTTAAATGCGTTGCCATTGACACTGTTCAGATTCATAGCCGTGGAGGTGATAGAACCAATGCACAATACAGGAGAGAGGCCCATTGGATTTTCTCTTTAAATACTCTTGTCCCAAATGGGTTAAATACACATTGGAATTTGAAGTATTTTTTATGATTTATGTCCATTTCTCTTGTGGGTACTCTCTCATGTTATATTGCATTGGTTCCTCACCAACATTTATATTATATTTAATCTTTCAAATTACAAGTCTGTTTTGAGTTTTCAGTGTTACCTTTGAACTGTGGAATCACATCCTATAATAACATATACAAATTATCAAATAATACATTCTATTGATATGATCATTTTTATATTATTTGCTTTCTGAGATGATTTTGTATGTGCTCCAGTGGCGCGCGGTACTTATATGTCAGTGTAGCCCCGGTAAGAAATGGGGGCTATATGTCTTTCTCCTACTGATGTAAGTCCTTCTAAGGGCAGGCCGCCAGTAGTTATCATGGGTTTCCCCCGCTTCAAGCCATGCCGTGATTGGTGGAGGTAGGCACCTGACTCTGTGTGGCAGGCATGAGACACAGGGGAGGGCCTGCTGACATCATGAGGGGTGGGGCTGACTAAACTTAGTACTGCCTGGGTTCAGTTAGTGTTGGAGTGCCTGACTGGACAGTCAGAGCAGTGAGTTAGCTGGGTTCCTGAGCAGTAGGGCCTAGTTAGCAATAGGTGGACCAGTGCCCCTCACCCTGCTTGGGGGTGAGGGAAGAGCTAGCCCCACCCTGAGTGCCTGTGACTTGGGGTGGTGGCAGGGAGCAGTGTGATCCCCGGACAGCCAATCCTGAAGGGGTACAGCCTGGAGGATAAGGAGAAGGAGGAAGAGACCCTGTACATTGTGTATGCTGTTGCTGTGAACTATTGGAGGAGAGAGTTCAATAAAGAGACATTGCTGCTTTTATAAGAGACTTGTGTGAGACTGAAATCTCTCGCCCTGAGACCAGGGCTTCTCTGGGAGGATTTCACCCTACCCCTATAGGGCTCGCCAGAGATGGAGGCGCTGCACCGTTGCTAGAAGATGAAGGCACTAACCCCAGAAGCCTGTCCCTGTTATCCCCAATACCATCGTGGGAGACTCGGGCCCTCCTGTTCCTCACAGGTACGCACCACCCACATACATGTAACCAGCCCTCACTACACCCAAGAGGTCCAGTCTGCGACCGGGGGGAGGGGGAACATGGGTTACATCAGTATGTGGTAAACTATGCCGAGGTTGTAAGTTCAAGCCTCACCTGGAGCATACCTTATCCTCTCGTGGTTACGTTTACAGTTCACAGATCATACCAACAGGACTTGTTTTATCTTTCTTTCATTCTTCCCTTCTTTTCTTTTCTTCTAAAACACTTTTTTTGTCAAACCAATTGGATATATATCCTTGTTTATTTTCATATACATTGTAGTTTTTATATCTTTGTGAAATGTTTTCTATGACTTCATGAAGGTTATACCAGCTTTTCCTGTGTTTATGCAATCAACATGTTTATGTGTGTCCTCATCTCTTATGTGATAGGGATAGCTTAATTAATCAATTAGTGGGATACACCTTTATTCAACACAATCTGTATCAATTTATTTGTATGACATTGAGTTTACTTATATTGTAGATTTCTCTGTCCACTGCCTAGCTGTTTATTGATACATGTTCCCATCTTGATTTATGATTCATTATTTTCCTAGTGCATTATCAATATAGAGACATGGACACACTTTTTGAGTTAATTGTTATCTGTCTTAATCACCTGTCATGCATTTCTGGTGTTGGAGAGTTCTGAGGAGGGGCTATATATACATCATTCTATCAGACCCCTCACATACTCCTTGAGAAAGGGCAGGAGAGCCTGAAACAGGTAGGAGATTTTGTCTTTTATGTTAGTTTGTTTTTTGTTTTTAACAATGTAATTCAATAAACCTTTTTTATTTTTTTGCTACCTCTGGTGAGATGATCGGTGCTTTCTCTGGGTTCCTGCTGTTCCACCGATTTTTTCAACTCTACTGCCCCACGATTGGAGGACACACTTCCGCAGTGCATGTTCCGGCAATTCGCTACGCCTCATGGGAGAACGCCGAGAGGAGACGGGCACCTCCATGTGAGTAGCCTGAAGTTTTTCCCGGACGGTCTGAGGCTTCGGTATCACCATAGCTTCAGCACGCGGGATCCTACAAGGCTTTATCATAAGGACACAGGTATCTACCTCAATATCTTTGGACATTAAGGGATGCAAAAGCTAGGACCGAGATATTTATGCTAATGAGTTACTAAGGGTTCGGTTCAAGGCTGGCTCTAGTTTCTCTAGCTACTCTCTTATTGGGTCCATCTTTCCCTGTTAGTTCAGTCCTTCATTGTACACAATAGGCGATGTTATTTGCCCAAGAACTTATAACCTGATTTGCTGCAGATTTAGAACCATCTTTTGGACTTCATATATGTCATATACTTTTCATTTTTGGGTCTCTCAGATCATTTCTCAGAGTCTCTGTATCGCTATTTTTGGAGCTGGGAGTAGTTACCTATACAAGACCACATTTGTTATACCCCATTGCCTTCGGATTTCTGTGTGCAAATCAGATTTTCACTTATTCATCCATCACTACATAATACCACCGCATTTTTCATTTACTCTTTTTTTTGAGAATTGTATCAAAGTCTCCTGGAAGTCAATTGAAAAACCGAAGCAAAAAAACTTGTGCTAGATCACGTTACCAGATTTATCAATGAAGAAAAACATATTGGTTTCAATGTGAATGTTTTTCCTTTGTAAATCTAATGGGGTGGGGGGGACAGGGGGGTGACCCCAGTTTTGCACTCGGGAGAGTTTGTTAAATAGGCCTCTTAGTTGTTAACATGTCAGACTCCAATACTTCCAACATGACCCACTCATGAAATAAAAATACAGTATTTACCAATGAATCTGTGGGTAGTCTATCTTTCTAGGTCATTGGCAACATCATGACATTCTCAAGAATCATTTTAAGTTACTGTCCTTGCATTATATGCATTTCAAGGATGTCTCAGCCTATGCATATTCATTAAGGCTACATTTAAAATACTGTAAAGTACATTGCAAACATAATTAGTAATTAGTTTAGTCAAATACATATATAGTAATGCACAAACCTACAGGATATGGAGATATATTTTTAATTTAAGTAGTTTCTAAATGCACTGTGGAACAATTTAATTTACTGCAGGCAAATAAAAATCCTGTTCAGATTGTCTTTACCGATCATAGCACAGTAGGGAAGACCCAATATCATTAAATAAATGGGTGCCATAAATTGGACTCTGCTGTGACTGTAAGAGGCACCTCCTCACAGTATAAGAATGCAGAATACTTTTGTTCAAAAAGTGCTGTACTCTAGACGGCTTTCTAAATTTGGTAACATAAAAGTTACTTACTATCATATTGACATTGTGCTTTTACTATGAAGTCCAAAGAAGAGTGCGCAAAATACAACACAAAAAGAGAAAAAAGGGAATGGACCCAAAGGGCTGAGGTAGGAATATAAAAGAACCGACCTGAGCCGAGGGACAGAGTCCTGATAAAGTAGTGAGTCGTAAGCCGAAGTTCAGGGCTGGCAGCAGAGTTACGTAGTCAGTGAGAATGCAGAGGTCAAGGCAGGCGGAAGACAGGGGTGGTCGAGGTACGTAGAAGGGTCTGGTACCGAGGAAGACAAAAGGTAAGTGCGTTGCATGTACTCAGCATGAACTGAAACTTTGCTCGGCTACTTCCTGCTTACAGGGCTGTCCTTTTAAAGGAATCTGCCTGGAGCAAAAATGGAGGATCCTGCCACAGAGGGCGAGCTAGAGCAAAATCCTTGTCCGGACTATGAGAACCCGGGACGGATTTTACAAAACCTCATAGTAATACTGAGGAACACAAAAAGGGGGTGTTCCCAGCACTCAGTGACCATATAATAATAATAATAAAAATAATAATAATAATAATAATAAAAAACTTGGAATATGCCAAAAAATAGATATTTAATGAAAAAAGCACATGACCAAAACTATGGAACAGTGTCAAACACTATAGCAGCAAAAGGTAACCAAAATGAGAGTAAATACTCTCTAAATACAAGGCAGGGGGAGGGGATGACAACGGAATCTTATCCCCATATCTGTTTACTGATAGTAATACTGTTTGGTAAAATCTTTGTTATGAACAAAGTAGGTATCACACACAAACAGGCTTATAAAATAAGCATAGTGTTGAAATGCCTTTAAAGATCCCTCGGTTGGTCCACAAGTCACTCGCCCTGGTACTTTTGAACAGCAGTTCTGGTTTCCTTACAGCATCACTGCATGTCTAGTTGTGGCGAGCAGTGTATCTCTAACTCTGGCTCCATCAACACAGGATGTGTTGCGTACTGAGCCTTGTTTTCCAAGCCTCAGGTTCAGGTTCATCAAGTCTATCCAATAGCCGATCAGTTTCAAATATTATTACTTAAACAGATCAGTTCTGAATCATCATCATCAATATCATCATCATTTATTTTTTAAGTGCATACAGGCCTCCACTTAAGGGGTCATCACAATACTTCATAGTCAGTTTGAGAGCAACTACAATTAAATGCAATTATTTTTTTAACACGTGAAACAGACAGGCAAAGCCAGAATTACAATTAAACATGGTTGCATTAAATGAACAAAGGTTATACATTCAGTTTGCATAAATTTCATGGACAGTTAGCGATATGATTTTTTTTTTTTTTATAACTTGTATTTTATTGGTGAATACATGCTTGTTATACATAAGAAGCCATTCAGATAAACATTGTACAATGTAGCATATAGTAAACATTAATTTACGCATAACAGGCCCGCTCGGTTTTTCGGTCCCTACTTAACCGTGCGGGTGGGGATAGTCGTTCTTATTGTGAGGGGTTGGGGGAAAATAATAGCAATAATAGATAGGAAGGACGAACAATAAAAAAAAATTTAAAAAGGGGGAGAGGGGGGGGGGAAGAGGGAGAGGAATGGGAGATCGGGGGGGAGTGGATGGAACGGCCATTGAGGGCTGTTGAGACGTCCTTAGTGCCGCCGAATAGCCGCAGAGGTTGGAGTAAGATATAGATGAGTGATCTCTTGGTGTGTGAGGTATTTATTGTGAGCAAGGGCTTCACCTCTCTGTAGGAGAGCGCATCTACTGTATTACTATTATAGCCAAATTGTGTTACGCTCTACCACAGGGATGTCGGTCTGAGCTAGCCAAGGAGCCCAGACTTTTAGATAATTGTCGCCAGTGTCGTTAACTAAGCTCGTTAACTTTTCCATCTGGCAAATAAACCAAATACGATTCCGAATCTTTGGAATAATTGGAATTTCGGGGCGTTTCCATAATGCTGCGATCTCACACCGCGTGGCTATTGCGAAGTGTGCAATTAGTTTGTTGTGTGGCTTTGATAGGCCTTTTAAGGGTCTGTTTAATAAAAACAGCCATGGGTCTGGGGGAATAGAGAGGTCAACAATCCTCTGGATCCAATTCCTAATTTGTTCCCAAACTAGGGATATCCGCGGGCAGGACCACAGCATATGTAACAGGTCAGCTGTTCCTCCACATTGTTTAGGACACAATGGGGAGGACCCTGGTATGAATTTCGATAATTTGAGTGGGGTGAGGTACCATCTCATAAGAACTTTATATGCGTTCTCCTTCAGTGTGGTGCATATAGAACTTTTGGCGGTGGCCAAGAATATGGTGTTCCATTCTTCATCTTCTAGGGTCTCCCTTAGGTCTATTTCCCATTGATTACGGAATGATGGTAACTGTTGTTTTGAAGCTACAGACTCGATTACCTCTCCGTATATCGTAGATATAAGTCCCTTAGTGTCGGTTTCTGTCCGACAGAGCTTTTCGAAACTTTTCAGGGGGGGGTACGGGGCGAATTTATTATAAAATGCTCTAAGTTGGAGGTATTTATAGAATTCAACGTGGGAATGTCTTTTTCTAATCTGATATGATCGAATAATTTGATTTTTAGATTATGGCCCTCCAAGTCTTTGAGTCTGTTATATCCTTTTAGCTTCCAAATTGATTGATTGTTACCAATAAGGCCAGGCGCAAAGCCGGGGTTGTTCCAAATGGGCGACATCAGAGAATTTACCGAGGTAAGTGAGTTTTTTAATCTCGTTCCTTCCCAGACCGATAAGGAGTTGGTCATCGAGGTAAGCGGTAGCATAACCAATTTTCTTGCAGATTTAGGTAGCCAAATCAGGTTGTTAAGCTCCAATGGGGCGCAGGCAGCACTCTCTAGCTCCACCCATCTTTTAAGTTTAGGAACAGAATGCCATTGTATGATATGACTTAATTGAGCCGCTTTATAATATGATAACAGGCAGGGTACCGCTAAGCCACCTGCTAAGGTAGGTCTTTTCATATTTAATTTGTTAACTCTCGTTTTTTTCCCTCCCCAGATAAAGTTAGAGATTTCAGACTGAAGTGAGAGTATATCCTTCAGTTTGAGTGGCACCGGTAATGTCTGGAAGAGGTAAAGGATACGGGGAAGCAAATTCATTTTAACGCTGTGTATCCTTCCAATCCAAGATATCTTCTTGGAAGACCATCTAATGAGGTCTTGTTTTAGAGTCCGAATTAGGTTGGGATAATTTGCATTATAGATGCTTTTTGCATCTTTGGTGATGTGGATCCCCAGATATTTTATAGAGTGCTTTTGCGAGTTAAATTTGAAATTTAGTTTCATTAATTTCTCTGTATGTCTAGGGATATTGATATTCAGAGCTTCAGACTTAGATTGGTTTATTTTGAACCCAGAGACCTTAGAAAATGTATCTAGTAGGTCGAATAGGTTAGGTAATGACGTGGGGGGTTTTGAGATGATCAATAGGATATCGTCTGCATACAGGGCTGCTTTATGTGATTGAGAGTATGCGTTTAACCCTGAGATATCCGGACTGTCTCGAATACGTGCCGCCAGAGGTTCGATACATAGAGCAAACAGGAGGGGAGATAACGGGCACCCCTGTCTCGTGCCACTTTGAATTTGAAATGGGGCAGAGGGGAAGCCCTGATGTACAACCCTGGCCGATGGGCCTGAGTATAGCGACATAATCGCTCCACTCACCCTATCCCCGAAGCCGAATGCCGCGAGCGTCTCTTTTAAGTAAGGCCAGTCTATTCTATCGAAAGCTTTTTCCGCATCCAGACTTAGGGGCCTATGCAGAAAGGGCCGAAAAATGGCATTCGCCAGGGTTTCAATTCGACAGGTTTTTGGCGTGTTAACCTCGCTGTATGCAGGGAGGGCCGAATCCCTGGCGATTGAATGCGCCACCACCATTTGAAATAATGGCGAGTAACTGGTGGCGAAACGGCTGCCTGGCGAGAAGCTGCCGAGAAGCCGTCCCCTGCCGAGTTGTGTTTGCAGCAGAGAGAGATCCGCTGCTCTCTAGGCGCAAACATCAGCACATTAAAAATTATTTAAAATATATTTTTACTGATAGTGTAGATGTGCAGGGGGTCTCCGGAGCTGAACCGCATTGGTTTCAGGTCCGGGGACCCCCTGCTTCCCGAGATACAGCCCCCTTTATGAGGTGCAGGTATCCCTCTGCATTTCAAGGTCCCGATCACGTGACCGCGGAATGTAAAGAAAGCAGAGGGATACCGGCACCCCATAAAGGGGCCTGTATCTCGGGAAGCAGGGGGTCCCCGGACCTAAAACCAAAGCGGTTCAACTCCGGAGACCCTCTGCACATCTACAGTATAAATAAAACACACATATCAATACACAATCATTCCTTACCTTAGCGGCTATGTGCTACGGTAACAAAGCAACATTAATGTATTTTTAATAATAGTGTACAGTGAGCAGGGGGTCTCTGAGCCACAAATCAATGCGGTTCAGATCAGGGGGCCCCCTGCTCCCGCACAATATTATTAAAATACAGAAATGCTGCTTCATTACCATAGCGTATAGCCGCTAAGGCAATGAAGGGTTAAGGCAGAATAGCATGTTTATTGGGGACAATTGCCTCCAATAAACATTGCAATAAACAACATACACCCGCTGTGTATTTAAAATACATAAATATATATATATATATATATATATAACAACAACCCCTATAACCCCTAACATACACATATATGCACATCAATGATACTATAGGCCGGCGGGGGCCCTCGGGTGTTACCCACAGGCCTGCAGTACCAATTATGTGCCCACCCCCAAATTAATGAATAAACACATACATACTTTTAAAGAAATAACCCCCCCCCCCTAACACATACAGTATAGTTATGGCCACAATTATTATTATCCACAAAGGGATAATAGTGAATGTGCCCATTTTAAATACATAAACAGCAATAAATACATTAAATACATATAGCACTTACCCATTACCGGTTGCCACGATGAAGGCCATCCTCATCTTCATCCTGCCCATGCCCCCTCCGCTGCTGCAAAAGAGACACAACAATGAAAACATCCAAAGTAATGTCCCCTAACCCCTTAATCACCATAGTGGTTATTAACCGCTACAGTCATTAGGGGGTTAACCCACCCTCACCCACCACTCGGGACGCCTACATACCCTCCCACAGTAACCCCCCACCCCGTGAGGCCTAACCACCCTCACCCACTACCCACAAGGGAGGCCTACCCACATACCGTTGGGGAACACCCCCCCCCCCAACACCTACAGTACAATAATGTGCAAAATAACTATTATCCAGATAGGGATAATAGATTATTTGCCCATTATTAAAAACATTAAGTAGCATATTCAAATAAATTAAGTTCTACTGACCTTATCAATAAGAAGTCTCAGTCGCCAGCAACATCCTTGTCTTGCCCACAAAAAACATAGCCAATACAAAGCCAATACATTGCAATTACATTCAGATATCAATTAACCCCTTAAATACCATATCGGATAATAACCGCATTAGTTATTAAGGGGTTAAGCCACACTGGCCCGATACCCACCCTTCACCCATTAATTTGTACATTGGTTTCATCATGCAAATATATATATATATATATACAGTGTTCGACAATACTATACATTTACACGTCCGGGAGCGGGTGGATTTAACCCCCGGGCCGAGTAAACATTGGCCCAAGCAGCACACATGGTTGTTTTTTAAAATTTCCCTGCTCGCGCTGAAATTTCCCCTGCTCGCACTGAAAAAAAAAAAAACTCCCCCTACCTGACAGCTGATTGGCGTGCGCTCCCAGGCTTTGTGGGCGCTGCGACCAGGCTCTATATGAGCCCGCCCCCAACGAGTGGAAATTCTTTCTCTGCCAGGGGATCTGTTGGAGGGTAAGTACTCTCCATGCTGTGGCCCCTCTACTCCTTCCCTGCCTCCTGCAAAACAACCCATGCGGTCCCCACAACCCGCGGCCCTCTGCTCCTGTCCTCTGCCGCGCCTTTGCGTTAGCTCTCCCTCCTCCTGTCCTCTTCCCCTCCCCCTGTCCCCTTCCCCTCCTCCTGTACCCCTCCCCTCCTCCTGTCCCCTTCCCCTCCCCTCCTCCTGTCCCCTTCCCCTCCTGTCCACCGATCACTGCCCGGGGCGAGAGGTCCCCACTGCTGCAGCCCGGTTGGCATACAGGGGGGGGGCCTCACCACGTGCCTCCTACCCTGCTGCCTCCCCAAACATTACACAGCCCAGCTATCTTCATGACGGCGCATGAGGTGAGGTGTGTGTGGTAGGGGATGCCGGTCTGTATGAGGTGAGGTATGGGGGGGGGATGCCCGTCTGCCCGTCTGCCTGTCTGCCCGCCTGCCTGTCTGCCCGCCCAACAACTAGCTTCATGCCGCCGCAGGGTGGGGGAGATGCTGGCAAACCTGCGCAGCAAAACTGCGGGAAATGCCGGCGAGGGGAGCAGGGCTGGGGGACACCTCATTACGTGACTCCCCCCCACCCTGCCTACTCCCCATAGCTTCCACTACTCCCGCGTGAAGTATAGGGGTGGGGGGGTGTCGGCCTGCCCCCCCCCACGAGCGGGAGATGGGCGCGGGTGGGTGGGGGAGGAGTGTGGTGGTGGTGTTGGTTGCGGCCTTTCCCCCCGTGTGTGTAGTGTGTGTGTGTGTGTGTGTGTGTGTGTGTGTGTGTGTGTGTGTGTGTGTGTGTGTGTGTGTGTGTGTGTGTGTGTGTGTGTGTGTGTGTGTGTGTATATATGGGAGAATGGGT
>NC_134486.1:317282760-317395260 GCF_040206685.1 Ascaphus truei
TCATTCTCTCTCTCTCTCTCTCTCTCTCTCTCTCTCTCTCTCTCTCTCTCTCTCTCACTCTCTCTCTCACTCTCACTACCTCACTCTCTCTCTCTCCCCCACACTCTCCCTCTCTCTCTCTCCCCCCACACTCTCCCTCTCTCTCTCCCCCACACTCTCCCTCTCTCTCTCCCCCCCCCCCCACACTCTCCCTCTCTCTCTCTCCCCCACATTCTCTCTCCCCCAACTCTCTCTCTCCCCCCCCCCACTCTCTCTCTCTCCTCCCCACTCTCTCTCTCTCTCTCTCTCTCTCACCCCCACTCTCTCTCTCACCCCCCACTCTCTCTCCCCCCACACTCTCCATCTCTCTCTCCCCCCACACTCTCCCTCTCTCTCTCTCCCCACACTCTCCCCCTCTCTCTCTCCCCCCACACTCCCCCCCCTCTCTCTCTCCCCCACACTCTCCCTCTCTCTCTCTCCCCCACACCTCCCTCTCTCTCTCTCCCCCACACTCTCCCTCTCTCTCTCTCCCCCACTCTCTCTCTTCCCCCCACTCTCTCTCGCCCCCACACTCTCTCTCTCTCCCGCACACTCTCCCCCTCTCTCTCTCTCTTTCCCACACTCTCCCCCTCTCTCTCTCTCCCCCCCACACTCTCCCTCTCTCTCTCTCCCCCCCACATTCTCTCTCTCCCCCACTCTCTCTCTTTCCCCCATTCTCTCTCCCCCACACTCTCTCTCCCCCACACTCTCTCTCTCACCCCCACTCTCTCTCTCACCCCCACACTCTCTCTCACCCCCACACTCTCTCTCTCTCACCCCCACTCTCTCTCTCTCTCACCCCCACTCTCTCTCTCACCCCCACTCTCTCTCCCTCTCCCCCGCACTCTCTCTCCCCCCCACTCTCTCTCTCACCCCCACTTTCTCTCTCTCTCACCCCCACTCTCTCTCTCTCTCCCCCACACTCTCCCTCTCTCTCTCCCCCACACTCTCCCTCTCTCTCTCTCTCTCTATCTCTCCCACACTCTCCCTCTCTCTCTCTCTCCCCAACACTCTCCCTCTCTCTCTCTCTCTCCCCCACACTCTCCCTCTCTCTCTCTCTCCCACTCTCTCTCTCATCCCCACTCTCTCTCTCTCACCCCCACTCTCTCTCTCTCACCCCCACTCTCTCTCTCCCCCACACTCTCCCTCTCTCTCTCCCCCACACTCTCCCTCTCTCTCTCTCTCCCCACCACACTCTCTCTCTCTCCCCCACACTCTCCCTCTCTCTCTCTCTCTCCCACACTCTCCCCTCTCTCTCTCTCTCTCTCCCCAACACTCTCCCTCTCTCTCTCTCTCTCTCTCTATCCCACACACTCTCCCTCTCTCTCTCTCCCCCACTCTCTCTCTTTCCCCCACTCTCTCTCTCTCCCCACACTCTCTCTCTCCCCCACACTCTCTCTCTTTCCCCCACTCTCTCTCTCTCCCCACACTCTCTCTCTCTCCCCCACACTCTCTCTCTCTCCCCCACTCTCTCTCCCCCCACACTCTCTCTCTCCCCCACACTCTCCCTCTCTCTCTCCCCCACACTCTCCCTCTCTCTCTCCCCAACACTCTCCCTCTCTCTCTCCCCCACACTCTCCCTCTCTCTCTCTCCCCCACTCTCTCTCTTTCCCCCATTCTCTCTCTCTCCCCACACTCTCTCTCTCCCCCACACTCTCTCTCCCCCACTCTCTCTCTCCCCCACTCTCTCTCTCTCACCCCCACGCTCTCTCTCTCACCCCCACTCTCTCTCTCTCACCCCCACTCTCTCTCTCTCCCCCCCACTCTCTCTCTCTCACCCCCACTCTCTCTCTCTCTCTCTCTCTCTCTCTCTCTCTCTCCCCCCCACTCTCTTTCTCTCACCCACACTCTCTTACACTCTGGATCTCTTATTTACCCTATACAGTATATCTTAACTGCCCTATACTACACCGAAATAACCTATACTGCTGTCTTCCAGATTTGACTAAAGCTTCACACGGAAAACATCAGAACCCCCCTAACCCAGAAGACAGGTAGGGAAGACATCCCCTCCAATGTATAACATTGCGGGAATGAGGCTACCAGGACATTGAGGGACTGCGGATCAGGTAAGATCCCAGGCGGGATTGCTGCTTTAGATATTGTGAAGCGGGGGTATCCAGACACTGGTTAAGGGGTTCAGGAAACTAGTCATTCACATCTGGCTTTTATTTCTAGATCCAACATTTACACATACACATGTAACAAGGACTAATTGTAGTATAATGTAATACAATAAATACATTTATGTCAAAAACAAATGTTCTGACTAGGAATTTATTAAATGGATTTTATTTATATATTTTATTTTAAAGCGGGGTTGGGGGCGGGACTGGGTGGCGAGTAGATTTTTTGGGTGGGCGAGTAGATTTTTGGGTGATTTGTTGAACACTATATATATTGTGACAGAAACCAGGGGATGGTAATAAATTCCGTATATAGGGCTCCCAGGATACTAGACAGTTTCTATCCTGTTTGGCCTGGGAGTGCAGCCTTATAATACATACACTCCATCCCACAGTTTGGCAAGCGCTGGAACTGAGGGATGAGAGATCCAGACCAGAGTTTGTCTGCTGCCTGATTTCTGTCACCTGTCATGCTAATTAGGAATCAGGTATGAAAGACTGATTTCCTGTTTGCTCTGGTCTCCCCACAAGAGCCAGGAGGCTGGAAGGCTGCTGAACTACAGAGGGGAGAAGCCTCTTCCCCAAACAGGTTCAATCTTTCTGTTCATTTGTGTAAGACTGCAAAAGTACCGTGTTTTGATGTTGGAAGTGGAAAAGCCACTTCCAACCCTGAGTCAGGGATATCTAAGTTAAGTTATCGCTCAGGTGAGCAGCTTTTGTTTTGATCTGTTTTCTGTTGTATGCACTGTGGCAGTCTCAGTGCCTGGGACTGAATAAACCAGGCATAGCCTGTTTAAAGGAACAGTACGTGACGCCTCATCATTTAACCTACCCTAAAAGACCGTGTTCTAAACAGTCCCGGACAAACGACGGAGCCCCGGAGTAAGCCGTTTGTCACATATGGTGGAGAATGCGGGCAGAGCACTAGGGGGTCTGCGGGTTGAAGAACTTTGAAAAAAAAAAAAAAAAGTTTTTTTCATCCTCTGCAAACAAGATGGAAGACGTGGTGGGTGCACTGTTACGCAATGTCGCTGCCCAGAAAGACACGAATGAAACCCAGCAACAGCTGTTAATAGCCCAGCAAGAAACTAATGCAAACCAGCAGCAGACGAATGCAGCCCAGCAACAGCTGCTAATAGCCCAGCAAGAGATTAATGCCAACCAGCAACAGGTGAATGCCAACCAGCAACAGGCGAATGCAAACCAGCAACAGACGAATGAAGCCCTGCAAAACGCGAATGCAAACCAGCAAGAGACAAACCGCTTGCTGAGAGAGGAGCAACAGCGGTTCGCTCAGGGCTTACAGCAGGAACTCGAGATCCTGAGGGGGACTATCAGTAACCTTCCACTGGCAGTGGCAGCCCCAGTTCCGAAAATGATCAGGGCAAGCCACTACCTTCAGAAGATGGGACCCTCGGATGATGTGGAAGCCTATCTTCTCACGTTTGAACGCACGGCACAGAGAGAGGGATGGCCAGAAGCTGAGTGGGCTGGTCTAATCGCACCCTTCCTAAGCGGCGAACCCCAGAAGGCTTACTTTGATCTAGAGCCAGCCGAAGCTAACGTCTATGCAAAATTGAAGTTCGAGATCCTCGCCCGCCTCGGCGTAACCACGGCTGTTCGCGCCCAAAGGTTTCACGCATGGTCCTTCACGATGGATAAAGCCACCCGAAGCCAGATGTATGACCTCATCCACCTCGCCCGGAAGTGGCTACAACCCGAGATCAACTCAGCCAGCCACATCGTGGAACGGTTGGTCATGGACCAGTTCTTGAGGAAACTTCCCTCTGCCTTACGCCGTTGGGTCAGTCGGAGTGACCCCCACAATGCGGATGAGCTTGTGGCCCTCGTAGAAAGGTACAATGCAGCAGAAGAGCACCCGCAACCCACAGTCGTGGAGCAACCCCACTACCCGAGGTTCCAGGACTCTTCCAGAGACGGTAAAAGGGTACCGGGGTTAAGGGGCGCTGAAGAGCGGCGACCACCTTCACGCAGCACCAGCAACAGTGGTTCGCACACTAAGGGCAATAGCCAACATGGGGAGCCGGGAAAAGGCTCTAAGTGGGACACAGACTATGTACCTAAATGTGTAAATTGTCATGAGAGGGGCCACACAGCAAAAATCTGCCCACTAAATGATGAGCCCATGCAATGCAACAGCGTGGAACCTTATTCGCTGTTGTCCCAATGTATGGGCCCTAGCCCAGAGGACCCCTTGAATAACCATCTGTGGGCATTTGTAAAGGTTAATGGTAAGAGGGTTCGGGCACTTCTTGACTCTGGGAGCATGGTCACACTAGTGTCCGAATACCTCTTGCCCATTAAGAAGAAACAGGGAAACAGTTCACAAAGAGTGGCAATTTGTTGTATACATGGGGATAATCATGAATATTCCACTGTTGATGTTTTTTTTGAAACAGAGTTTGGTTCTTTAGATTTCAAGGTGGGTATTGTACCCAAACTGGCACATGATGTGTTAATAGGGACCGACTTTCCCCATTTTCTAAAAATGTGGTCCCCCGCTCAGAATAGCGCCCAGAGTTCAATAGCGGACCATAACGAAGTATTAGAAGAAACAAATCCTTTCCCTTTTTCAGAAATGGAGGTTGACGAGGGCCCAAATAAGAAGGGGGAAAAGGAGGAGTGCTGTAAAATTCCCTTCCCCATCACTACTTTGGTAGGGAATACCCCAAATCAAGATGTTGAGCAGACACTTACCACCCCAGAACCGGATAAGACCCTCGCTGACCTAGAGGTCAGTCCTGGGAGTTTTAAGAAGGCCCAGTGGGAGGACCCCACATTAGCGGTAGCAAGGGGAAATATACGGGACCAGAATAGTACTCCTGGCCAACCAGATAGGTCACTTGCTTACCCCTACTTCGAGGTAGAGAACGACCTAGTATATCGGGTTGATAAAAGGAAATCAGTTACAACTAAACAATTGTTGGTACCACGGACATTCCGTAACGTAGTATTACACCTCGCACATAGTCATCCATTGGGGGGACACCTAGGGGTGGAAAAGACAAAAGAAAAGGTTCTCCGAAGCTTCTATTGGCCTGGGGTTCTGGCAGAAATTATGAATTATTGTTCCTCATGCCCAGAATGTCAGATCACCGCCCCGTTCAAGGCGTACCGCAGCCCATTGGTACCCCTTCCCATAATAGAGGTACCATTTGACCGGATTGCTATGGATCTAGTAGGACCCCTAATAAAGTCTGCTAGGGGACATCAGCATATAATGGTAATATTAGATTATGCCACCCGATATCCGGAGGCAGTTCCCCTACGTAGCACCTCAGCTAAAAACATAGCAAAAGAGTTAGTAGTTCTGTTTTCCCGGGTCGGGATTCCTAAAGAGATTCTATCTGACCAGGGAACACCATTTATGTCCCAAGTAACGAAAGAGCTATGTAAACTCCTAAAAATCAAGCATCTCAGAACCTCAGTCTATCATCCACAAACAGATGGTTTAGTGGAAAGGTTCAATAAAACCTTAAAGAGCATGTTACGGCGGGCGGTTGATAAAGATGGGAAAAACTGGGATTGTTTGTTACCGTACCTGTTATTTGCCATTAGGGAAGTTCCCCAATCATCCACAGGCTTCTCCCCGTTTGAACTATTGTATGGCCGACACCCAAGGGGCTTACTGGATATAGCCAAAGAGACTTGGGAACACGAGGTTACCCCTTACAGAAGTGTAATAGAGCATGTTGCCCAGATGCAGGACCGCATTGCTGCAGTCCTACCCATAGTGAGGGAACACATGGAGAAAGCTCAAGAAGCACAGAGGAATACATATAATAAGGGTGCTAGGGTCAGAATTTTTTCTCCAGGTGATAGGGTACTAGTTCTGGTTCCCACCGTGGAGAGTAAATTCCTTGCTAAATGGCATGGGCCATATGAGGTCTTGGAAAGAGTGGGAGAAGTAAATTATAAGGTAAGACAGCCAGGTAGGAGGAAACCTGAGCAAATTTACCATATAAACCTACTCAAGCCCTGGAAAGATAGAGAAGTCTTGTTAACCCTAGTACCCCCAGGTCCGTCAGAGAATCAAGAAACTGACCCAGAGGTTAGCATAGCTGAAACCCTGTCTGTTCATCAGAAACGAGAGGTTCAGAATTTAGTGAAAAGAAACAAAGAAATCTTCTCTATACGGCCAGGTAGAACTAGCGTAATTGAACATGACCTAGTCTCTGAACCGGGGGTCCGAGTTAACCTTAAACCGTACCGAATCCCAGAGGCCAAAAGAAAGGCTATAAGTTTAGAGGTTAAAAAAATGCTAAAACTAGGTGTAATTGAGGAATCCCAAAGTGGGTGGAACAGCCCTATAGTCTTAGTCCCAAAGCCAGATGGTACAACAAGGTTTTGTAATGACTACCGGAAACTAAACGCGGTGTCAAAATTTGATACTTATCCTATGCCCAGGGTAGATGAACTTGTAGAGAGACTGGGCAAAGCCCGATATCTCACAACCCTAGACCTAACAAAAGGGTACTGGCAGGTTCCCCTCACAGAAAGGGCAAAAGAAAAGACAGCCTTCTCAACCCCAGACGGCCTCTTTCAGTATAAGGTGTTGCCTTTTGGCTTACATGGAGCTCCCGCCACATTCCAAAGAATGATGGATAAAATTTTAAAACCACATGCTCGGTATGCTGCCGCCTACCTGGATGATGTGGTAATCCATAGTGAAGATTGGCAATCCCACCTTCCAAAGGTCCAAGCTGTGCTTGACGCAGTCCGGTCTGCTGGACTAACTGCTAACCCCGCTAAATGCACTATTGGTCTGGAGGAGGCCAAGTATCTGGGATATTCTATTGGCAGAGGTTTACTCAAACCCCAAACACTCAAAGTGGAGGCGATACAAAATTGGCCAAGGCCAGTTACAAAAAAACAAGTAAGGACCTTTTTGGGGTTAATTGGGTACTATAGAAGGTTTATTCCCAATTTTGCAACTAAGGCAACCCCACTAACTGACCTCACAAAAGCAAGAGGACCGCTAATGGTAAAGTGGTCCCCCGAAACCGAACAGGCCTTTAGAAGCCTGAAAGAAGCTCTCTGTGCCCAACCAGTGTTGGTCACACCTGACTTCTCCAAAGAGTTCGTAGTCCAAACCGACGCATCTGAGGTAGGGCTGGGGGCGGTACTCTCCCAGGAGTCTCAAGGTGAGGAGCACCCCATCCTTTATTTAAGTAGGAAACTAAATCCCCAGGAGAAAAATTACTCCATAGTAGAGAAAGAGTGTCTCGCAATAAAGTGGGCTGTAGAGACGCTCAAATACTACCTGTTGGGGAGAAAATTCCGGTTGGTCACAGATCATGCACCCCTTACCTGGATGTGTCAAAACAGGGAAAAGAATGCTAGAGTGACCAGGTGGTTCCTAAGCCTACAACCCTTTAAATTTTCTGTGGAACACAGGTCAGGGCACAAACATGGCAATGCTGACGGGTTGTCAAGGATGCACTCCCTAATATCCATGGTCGCTCATCCCTCGAGGTCTGAGCTGGGGGGGAGGATATGTGACAGAAACCAGGGGATGGTAATAAATTCCGTATATAGGGCTCCCAGGATACTAGACAGTTTCTATCCTGTTTGGCCTGGGAGTGCAGCCTTATAATACATACACTCCATCCCACAGTTTGGCAAGCGCTGGAACTGAGGGATGAGAGATCCAGACCAGAGTTTGTCTGCTGCCTGATTTCTGTCACCTGTCATGCTAATTAGGAATCAGGTATGAAAGACTGATTTCCTGTTTGCTCTGGTCTCCCCACAAGAGCCAGGAGGCTGGAAGGCTGCTGAACTACAGAGGGGAGAAGCCTCTTCCCCAAACAGGTTCAATCTTTCTGTTCATTTGTGTAAGACTGCAAAAGTACCGTGTTTTGATGTTGGAAGTGGAAAAGCCACTTCCAACCCTGAGTCAGGGATATCTAAGTTAAGTTATCGCTCAGGTGAGCAGCTTTTGTTTTGATCTGTTTTCTGTTGTATGCACTGTGGCAGTCTCAGTGCCTGGGACTGAATAAACCAGGCATAGCCTGTTTAAAGGAACAGTACGTGACGCCTCATCATTTAACCTACCCTAAAAGACCGTGTTCTAAACAGTCCCGGACAAACGACGGAGCCCCGGAGTAAGCCGTTTGTCACATAATATATATATATATATATATAGATATATATATATATATATATATATATATATATATATCTATATATATATATATATATATATACACACATATATATATACACACAGAGAGAGATATATATATATACACACACATGATGAACCAATATACAAATAAATGTAGAAGGGAAAACATGCTGTACTTAAAATAACAGTTCTCCATAAATACACACTACAATACAAGTAATTTCCTTTCATAATCCTAACTGATATTACAATCAAAAAGATCAAATGCCAATCAAAAACCTCAAATCACAATCAACACATTGCATTTACATTGTATATATGATGCATACAATCTAAGCACCATATACATTCTGCAAATGAATGTTAACAATAACATTGCAAGCAAAATACAGATAACTCCAAACAAATATACTATTGTAACCAATCCGGTAAACATAAATCAATTACCATTCATTAATGACATCCCTAAACAATTTACATTCCATCCCTAAACAATTTACATTCCATCCCTAACAATTAAACAATTAACTAATTCAAACCTGCAACTGAGCAATGTAGCATGTGAAAATATATAAGTACCAAAAAGCATAAAAAATTGACAACCAAGGCTAACCCTGACCTCTAATACAACATACAATAGCAACGATTACATCTATCTAATTTTAAAAGACTTTAAACACACATTTAAGCATAGATGCATAGTCAAAATAATTAAAAACACATCAAATCAAGCTTTTTGAAACACTATCATTTCTTACCCTGTATGTATAATCTCTCTAGACATACATACATACATACAGTGGCAAGAAATGATATACCACAGATAATTAAATAAACATGTAAAGAAAAGAATTTAAAAAAATTAACAAGTTCAATTAAATACATTTCTTTAGTTCACTTAACATTACTTGCCGCCACCGACTCCCGTTGAACTGGTTACTCCCGATCAAAACCACCAGGCACAGGAACCCATAAAATAACAAACCATAAAAAAATAAACATTAAACTAAAAATCCAAATCAATCCACGGGTCTTCTAATTTTAATCCATCTTCATCTGTATTCTTCTTTCTTCTATCTTCTTCCGGGGTCTTCTTCCCATCTTCGGCCACGCCCTGGCCTTCTTCTTATGTAGGAGGTCCTTCCTCCTCGGCGGCTGGCTTCAAAATGAGACGACATAGGCTTTTAAAGGCCTATGACGTCACATTTTCGTCATATGGTTCCCACGGCCCTGATTGGGCCGTGAAAACCATGTGTTTTGGCCGATAAAAAAAAATGATGACGTCACTTAATGAATGAATGCACAGCCAATCAGAATGGCATTGCTTGAAGTGCCTTTAGGATGACGTCATTAAAAGAAACATGGCCGTCCACACATGTACTTTGCAGCCCATATCCAAGTGGCCCATTATAAGTGGCATGACTATTGAACAACTGAAGTTTAAAAGGAAGGAACTCTTACCCTAATGGATCTTATCCTTCTTCTCTCCTCAGGTAAAATCCATCTCTAAATCCTCTGCTGTGTGTATTATATAGTATATGCAAGTGATCCAATGCTAGGTAAAATCCATCTCTAAATCCTCTGCTGTGTGTATTATATAGTATATGCAAGTGATCCAATGCTAGGTAAAATCCATCTCTAAATCCTCTGCTGTGTGTATTATATAGTATATGCAAGTGATCCAATGCTAGGTAAAATCCATATTTGAATGCTGTTTTCTGTCTACCCCTAATCAAATTAAGTGTTGCCACCTAGGCAGGGAACACCCTGTGTAGAAAACCATTTGTTTGAATGTGCCTCAGATGTGCTAATTAAGCAGACAGAACAACATTGTCAGGTGACTTTTTAGGCCTATATAAACCCAGTCAGAACAGCTAGTCTGCTTGCAGCCCATATCCAAGTAGCCCATTATAAGTGGCATGACTATTGAACAACTGAAGTTTAAAAGGAAGTTCAAAAGAAGTGAGGAAGAAGTGGACACCCTATCTGGCCCTGATTCCTGCATTTGAACTACGCTGGAAAGGAGGATATCATCAATACCAGACTGCATCATTACTGCTGTGATGCTGCCTTTACCATTTATATTTGCTGTGACTTCACTTCTTCTCAAATTATGCACTTCTTTTTACCAGCCTCAGTATGTCTCAAACTCTATTCATATATCTCCATCTCTCCTTCCTTCACCACTTCTCAGTTCACATGAACTCCTTTCTTACCTGCGTCCTCTGACACCACACAGCTATATACCCTGCACTAAAAAACACCCCTACAAATCCTCCTCACACATCCTCTTTCTATCCATGCTTCTCCTCCTTGCTTCTGGGGATATCTCTCCCAATCCTGGTCCCTGTCTTATTTCAACTTGCTCTCGTCCTCGCCTCCCACATGCAACTTCTACTCCTTCTGGTGTCAACCCCTCCAACGTCATACCCATCCCCTGCCACCCTCCCTCCCTCCTCTCTCCCTTTCTCCTGTGCCCTTTGGAACGCACGCTCTCTTTCTAACAAGTTCCTCTCTGTACATGACTTCTTTCTCTCTCACTCCCTGCTTCTCTTTGCTATAACTGAGACCTGGCTCACTCAGTCTGATTCTGCTCTGGAAGCTGCCCTCTCCTATGGTGGCCTTTCCTTCTCCCACACTCCGCGCCCTGATGGCAGGGGTGGAGGCGTGGGGCTCCTGCTCTCCTCTCTCTGCCGTTACCGAACCCTTCCTATTCCCCCCTCTCTTGTTTCTCCCTCCTTTGAGGCTCACACTGTCCAGATCTTCTCTCCTCTCCCTGTTCATGTGGCTGTCATCTATCGCCCACCTACCTCTACTCATCCCCCTTCTGCCTTTCTCTCTCACTTTGAATCCTGGCTCTCTTTCTTTCTCTCCTCAGACTCCCCTGTTCTTCTCCTTGGGGACTTCAATTGCCACATTGATGACCCCTCTCTCTCTTGGGCTTCCCGCTTTCTTTCTCTTACCTCTTCTTTTGGCCTTCAACAGTGGACTGCAGCCAGCACCCACAAGGATGGCCACTACTTAGACCTGGTTTTCACTAAAAACTTCTCTCTCTCTGATTTCTCCATTTCCCCTTTTCCTCTCTCTGACCATCATCTCATCTCATTCTCTTTATCTCGCTTCTCCCCTTCTCCACCTCCATCTACCCCCCGGTTCTGCCGAAACCTGCGCTCTATTCACTTACCTGACTTTGAGTCCACTTTACACTCCTCCCTCTCCTCTCTCAGCTCTGCTACAGACCCTGACAACCTGGTCAGAAAGTACAACTCTGTCTTGTCCTCCTCTCTTGATCTACATGCCCCGCTTTGTCTCTGCCGCCCTCGCCCTTCTAACCATAGACCCTGGCTAAATTCCCACACGCGCATGCTGCGTTCCTCCACTCGTTCCTCTGAACGCCTCTGGAGGAAGTCTCACACTCTCGCAGACTTCCTTCACTACAAATTTATGCTATCCTGTTTCAACTCTGCCCTCTCGCAAGCTAAACAAGCCTACTTTTCTGCACTAATCAACATGCACAAGTCTAACCCACGCCGACTGTTCTCTGTCTTTGATACTCTACTCAAACCACCCTCAGCTGCCTCTCCTTCCTCCATCTCTGCTCAGGACTTTGCTGACTATTTTAAGGAAAAGGTGGAATCCATACGGCAGAACATCCCCTCTGTTTCTTCCCCCCATCCTACACCTCTTCCTAACTCTCCTCCTGCCTTCCTTGAGTCTTTTTCCACTGTCTCAGAGGAGGATGTGTCGCTGTTGATCTCCTCTTCTCCCTCTACCACTTTCCCTCTTGACCCCATTCCCTCCCATCTCCTAAAACCTCTAGCTCCTACTATAATCCCTACGCTTACACACATCTTTAACTCCTCCCTCTGCTCTGGAAGCTTTCCATCCTCCTTCAAACATGCAACAGTCATACCATTACTCAAAAACAGCAAGCTTGACCCTACCTGTCTTTCTAACTATCGACCTGTCTCCCTCCTGCCTTTTGCCTCTAAACTCCTTGAACGTCTTGTATTCTCTCGCATGCTCCATTTTCTCAACACCTATTCTCTCCTAGACCCTCTACAATCTGGCTTCCGCACTGCTCACTCCACCGAAACAGCCCTCACTAAAATAACTGACGACCTCCATGCTGCCAAAGACAGAGGTCATTACACTCTGCTCATATTACTCGACCTCTCTGCAGCATTTGACACCGTGGACCACCCTCTTCTCCTCCACATTCTCCATACTCTAGGTATTGGGAACAAAGCTCTATCCTGGATCTCATCCTACCTCTCCCATCGTACTTTCAGTGTCTCTTCTGCTAACACCTCCTCCTCCTCTATTGATCTCTCTGTGGGGGTACCCCAGGGCTCTGTCCTGGGACCTCTTCTCTTTTCTCTGTACACACTCTCTCTAGGTGACCTAATAACATCTTTTGGGTTTAATTATCACCTCTATGCCGACGACACACAAATATACTTTTCAACACCTGACCTTACACCTGCTGTACAAACCAAAGTTTCTGAATGTCTCTCTGCTATATCATCCTGGATGGCCCTCCGACGCCTTAAACTCAACATGGCTAAAACAGAGCTCCTCATACTTCCTCCCAAACCTGGCCCTACTACCTCCTTCCACATTACTGTTGGAACTACAATCATTCACCCAGTAGCCCAAGCACGCTGCCTAGGGGTCACATTCGACTCCTCTCTCACATTCGCCCCTCACATTCAAAACATTTCTAAAACTTGTCGCTTTTTCCTCCGCAATATAACTAAGATACGCCCTTTCCTCTGTTGTTCGACTGCTAAAACTCTGACTCAGGCCCTCATTCTCTCCCGTCTTGATTACTGTAACCTCCTGCTGTCCGGCCTTCCTGCCTCTCACCTCTCTCCCCTACAATCTATCGTAAATGCAGCTGCCAGAATCACTCTACTCTTTCCTAGATCTGTCTCAGCATCTCCCCTCATGAAATCCCTCTCCTGGCTTCCGATCAAATCCCGCATCTCACACTCCATTCTTCTCCTCACTTTTAAAGCTTTACATTCTTCTGCCCCTCCTTACATCTCAGGCCTAATTTCTCGGTATGCACCATCCAGACTCTTGCGTTCTTCTCAAGGATGTCTTCTTTCTACCCCCTTTGTATCTAAAGCCCTCTCCCGCCTTAAACCTTTTTCACTGACTGCCCCACACCTCTGGAATGCCCTTCCCCTCAGTACTCGACTAGCACCCTCTCTATCCACCTTTAAGACCCACCTTAAGACACACTTGCTTAAAGAAGCATATGAATAGCACTGTGGATATTCTAAACACGATACATAATGCTTGGCCCCCTGCAGATGCACTTACCAGAACTCCCTCCTACTGTCTCTGTACGTTCTTCCCACCTAACAATTAGACTGTAAGCTCCTCGGGGCAGGGACTCCTCTTCCGAAATGTTACTTTTATGTCTAAAGCACTTATTCCCATGATCTGTTATTTATATTATCTGTTATTTATTTGATTACCACATGTATTACTACTGTGAAGCGCTATGTACACTAATGGCGCTATATAAATAAAGACATACAATACAATACAATCAGAGCGTGGGAACTCCATCCCTACTCTGATTGGCTCTAGTATACCATGTGACAGGCTTTCAATGATGTCACATCCTTTCTCCCCCAAGCCTCTGTCACATGATATACTAGAGCCAATCAGAGTAAGGATGGAGTTCCCACGCTCTGATTGGCTAACGTATCCATGTGTGGACGGCCATGTTTCTTTTAATGACGTCATCTTAAAGGCAATTGAAGCAAAGCCATTCTGTTTGGCTGTGCTTTCATTGCCTTTAAGTGACGTCATCATTTTTTTTTATCGGCCAAAACACAAGGATGTTGCTGGCGACTGAGACTTCTTATTGATAAGGTCAGTAGTACTTAATTTATTTGAATATGCTAGTTAATGTTTTTAATAATTGGCAAATAATCTATTATCCATATCTGGATAATAGTTATTTTGCACATTATTGTACTGTAGGTGTTGGGGGGGGGGTGTTCCCCAACGGTATGTGGGTAGGCCTCCCTTGTGGGTAGTGGGTGAGGGTGGTTAGGCCTCACGGGGTGGGGGGTTACTGTGGGAGGGTATGTAGGCGTCCCGAGTGGTGGGTGAGGGTGGGTTAACCCCCTAATGACTGTAGCGGTTAATAACCACTATGGTGATTAAGGGGTTAGGGGACATTACTTTGGATGTTTTCATTCTTGTTTACTCGGCCGGGGGTTAAATCCACCCGCCCCGGACGTGTAAATGTATAGTATTGTCGAACACTGTATATATATATATATATATATTTGCATGATGAAACCAATGTACAAATTAATGGGTGAAGGGTGGGTATCGGGCCAGTGTGGCTTAACCCCTTAATAACTAATGCGGTTATTATCCGATATGGTATTTAAGGGGTTAATTGATATCTGAATGTAATTGCAATGTATTGGCTTTGTATTGGCTATGTTTTTTGTGGGCAAGACAAGGATGTTGCTGGCGACTGAGACTTCTTATTGATAAGGTCAGTAGAACTTAATTTATTTGAATATGCTACTTAATGTTTTTAATAATGGGCAAATAATCTATTATCCCTATCTGGATAATAGTTATTTTGCACATTATTGTACTGTAGGTGTTGGGGGGGGGGGGTGTTCCCCAACGGTATGTGGGTAGGCCTCCCTTGTGGGTAGTGGGTGAGGGTGGTTAGGCCTCACGGGGTGGGGGGTTACTGTGGGAGGGTATGTAGGCGTCCCGAGTGGTGGGTGAGGGTGGGTTAACCCCCTAATGACTGTAGCGGTTAATAACCGCTATGGTGATTAAGGGGTTAGGGGACATTACTTTGGATGTTTTCATTCTTTTGTCTGTTTTGCAGCAGCGGAGGGGGCATGGGCAGGATGAAGATGAGGATGGCCTTCATCGTGGCAACCGGTAATGGGTAAGTGCTATATGTATTTAATGTATTTATTGCTGTTTATATATTTAAAATGGGCACATTCACTATTATTCCTTTGTGGATAATAGTAATTGTGGCCATAACTATACTGTATGTGTTAGGGGGGGGGTAATTTCTTTAAAAGTATGTATGTGTTTATTCATTAATTTGGAGGGGGCACATAATTGGTACTGCAGGCCTGCGGGTAACACCCGAGGGCCCCCGCCGGCCTATAGTATCATTGATGTGCATATATGTGTATGTTAGGGGTTATAGGGGTTGTTGTTATATATATATATTTTTTTATATATATATATATTTTTTTATATATATATATATATATATATATATATATATATATATATATATATATATATATATATATATATATATAAAACATAATACTGAGTTAAGTTATGGTGAGTAAAAAAAGTGACAAAAACCCTCCACAGGAAAGCAAATATGCAAATATAACTGTATGCTCATCTGCATGTCTTAGGCAGGTCTGCAACCCCACCTTTCCCCATTATCACCCAGCATACAGCACTTCCACTGCAGCAAGGGATTCTGGGAAATGACATGCAAATGAGCACACGGTGTCACTTTTTGCCTCAATAACCATTTTTAACATGGTTCCCTATAGGCTTAAGCTTGCTGCATGGTCACAGCTTTGAGCATAGCCAGGGTTAAGGTGCATACCCAGAAAACCACCCACAGACAGCCGTTTCGACCTTGATGGGTCTCATCAGTGTGGGGTTGATTTTACTGGGAATGCAAGAGAGGCTATGGGATAGGCTAAACCATAATACTGAGTTAAGTTATGGTGAGTAAAAAAAGTGACAAAAACCCTCCACAGGAAAGCAAATATGCAAATATAACTGTATGCTCATTGCACTGCATTCCCAGTAAAATCATCCCCACACTGATGAGACCCATCAAGGTCGAAACGGCTGTCTGTGGGTGGTTTTCTGGGTATGCACCTTAACCCTGGCTGTCAAGTCAGCGCCCATAGCTTCTCTGTCAGACTCTGTCAATCTCCCTAGATTTGAGCTGGCTAAGAAATCTCTCAGTTCTCTGCTCGTGTTGTTATTATGTGCCACCTTCTTACCATCGTATAGGGAACCATAAAATGAACCGAATTCTTCTACTATTTTTTTAAGGTTGGCTGTATGTGTACCCGATTTTAAGTGTATAGCTTGGATATTAAACTTAGATTGCCTGTCTTTCAATGCACGAGCTAGCATCATATCCGGCCTGTTAGCTTTTTCATAAAACTTCCTCTTAAACCAACATATGGAGTTATCCGCCCGGGAAGTCAATAACATATTTAATTCAATTTTTGTATCTTTAAGTTCCTGTGTCGTAAGTGGATCAGGATTGATCTTGTGGCTCGATAAGAGGGAATGCAATTTGGTTTGGAGCGTCCTAATTTTGGAGTCCCTTACTCGTTTTCTTTTGGCAGTTAGATTGATTAAAATGCCCCTTAAAGTTGCTTTGTGAGCCTCCCATAAAACTGTCTGGGACTCCACAGAGCCTGTGTTTATCTCAAAGAATTGAGTTATTTCTTGACCTATTGTTTCGCAAGTTTCGGGTATTTTAAGGATAGACTCATTGAGTTTCCTGTTTGCGCCTGGTCGATTAGCCTGAATATTGTGGCACCTGAGCTCAATTGGTGCATGTTCGGACCATGAAATATCATGGATCATTGTATGAGTGACCTTAGGAACCAAGTGGCATGAAACGAAGAGATAATCAATTCTGCTGTATGAAGTATGTGGGTGGGAAAAGAAAGTGTAGTCCCTTGATGTAGGGTGGAGCTCCCTCCATATATCTACTAGTTGATTGTTTTTTAGGGCACTGTGCAGGGAGTTTTGAGCTTTTTTATTATCAGAGTCACTTCCCCCTGATCTGTCTAATGAAGATTGCATTGTGATATTGAAATCACCTGCTATTATAATATATCCCTTAGCTGCTGAGTTTAGCAAGCGGAAGTAGCTGTCAAAGAAGGACGCATCCTGTGTATAGGGGGCGTAGAGTGAAGCCAATGTGATGGGCTGCTCGTGTATTGTTCCTGTTATAATAATAAAACGACCCTCAGCGTCTTTTTTGATTGTCTGGGACACAAATGGGATTGAGTTACTAAATAAGATGGCTACTCCTTGTTTTTTGACTGATGCTGATGCTGTGTAAAATTGGGAAAAGCCCTTGTCTAGGAACTTAGGAGAGTTATTATTACTAAAGTGCGTCTCTTGTAGAAATAACACATCCGCTTGTTTTCTCTTGTAATCCGTAAAAGCAAGCTTTCTTTTGATTGGGCTATTAAGGCACTTCACATTGTGAGAGATTAATGTTAACGCCATATTTTACGGTTCAGGGAATGATGCGTGTAATGACCTGTATACTTACGTGCAATATTATTTCTGAGGCTTCTTTCGGATGTGTCCCAATCTATCCTGTCGGCTAGGTGTTCTGGGTGGGGTCCATGTATCCTAGAGAGGAAGGGGAAAGGGAGAGGGCAGGGAAAGGTAGACAAAACCGGGAAAGCAACAAGAGGGCTAAAACGGGAACGGGGAAAACATAACAGAAAGGAAAAAAATGTAAGAAGGGATGAACAAAAAACAAGGACGTATCTCGGGAGCCCCCAAGAGTAGCCCTTTCACACAGAGGGTGGGTCATCTGACTCCATCTCAAAGATGGGCCAATCTCCTGCGAAGGAGACATCCCACCCTTGGTCTTGCAGTCGGTCCCTCGTATCTGGGGACCCAAAAAGGGGACACATGCGCAAAGGAGGGTACCTTCCCCGGCATTTCTTCAAGACAGAAAAAGAGAGAGAAAAAAAAATGCATACTTTGTAAATTGCGACAGAAAATGTGACGGTGACACTAACATAACACCACTGATATTGAACAATACTAAAGATTCATAATTGCAACATAATCATTAAAATGAATATTGATATTAACGGGGCTAATGGGATTAACCTTGATGAAATAACAATAACCTTCGGCCGTAAAGCCCTTATATTTGTGTTCTTATCTAATGTGAACAGCATCTAAACAGCTTTTATTAAACTATCCTAATAGGTTTCAAATATTTATATATATATATCTCTGTATATTATCGACATAAACATATATGGCAGATATAACAAGTAAAACAAGCACAGTATTTTAGCCAACTTGGTTGTTGACAGTTGTTGTCAACTATATATAGTATAATGAAACACTGAATTAAACGTATTAACCTTATTGACTTAGACTCCGTCCATGACATAGATATGACACGGTTATACCATATATCTAACCACCTTAACAACTATATAGCCTACAACTAACTACCTCCTGTAACCTGATTGTAGATTATAGAGATTATCAATATATTATGTGGACTGTTTAATCCTAACTTGTAACTATGTAGGTAAACCATAACCAGTGTACTTCTCGAGTACTTTGTCAAAGTAACTGTGTAACTCTACCATCTCTAATACTAATCATTAATACTAATACTAACTTAGAGGTATATTAGGTAGTATAAGGGAGCAGTCTTAAATACACTGTATAGGTAGCTATGAGAGATGGTTCTCTTGAAGACTGTGGGTTTTAGCTTCCAATGCTTTGGAGATGTTGGTCAAACGGATTTGTGTGGGGGTGTAGAAAGTGTGTTGAGAGCTCATGGGCCAAATCTTCTTATAAGGTCAAGTTCATACGATCTTCTTTAATATATTTAATATATCTAATATTAATAATTATTATCAATAATTAATAATTAATAATCAATCATTCATTATATATCAATAATTATATATACTATATTATATATATATTATATATATATATATATATATAATATATATATTACAACACACATATACAATACATATATCATTTCACAATTATATATATTATAATTAATTATACCATAATCATATAATTATATAATCATGCTATAATTATATATTACTATATATAATAATATTTATAATTTTGGGGTTATTAAGTAGAGGGGATGGTTTGTTTAATACTTGAAGGAGGGAACGGGCAGGGGGAACTATTTATGTAATATAACATCGTGTAACATGACTATATAACTGTGCAACCTAAGTAAAACCTGTAACAAAACTTTGTGCTTTAATTGGGACTTTCGTGCTGTCCAGGGTGGTCGGAGGGAGAGACTCCTCAGTCTCAACTCTTCTCCAATCTCCTCACGACCAGCCCGGACAACCCCTGTCCTCCATTTTGGGTCCCGTCTGGATCGACGTCATCCAGGGGCATCCAAGATCTCACGAGAGGAGAGCGCCCGGCGATGACGTCACCCCTGAAGCGCGCGAAAGCCATTACGTCTCCCGCGCGAGGTCGAGAAGGAGCTTGGCAAGATGGCTGCTGTGTCGAAGTCGGATGCTTGTCAGCTCCATGTGAAGACCAGTTCCTCTTAATCCAGGGGCATCCAGGTAATTCTGCTCTTGGTCTGGGGGTCCTCAACGCTCCAATCCAGATCTTCTTTTTTAGGTTGGGGGCATGAGTGAGTACGAGACCATGTGTGGTAGTGTGGTAGTACTGGTTAGGCTTTGTCAGAGCCAAGTGTCACCAAGGCTGCGCCATCTTTGGTATTCTTTTTGGCGCCAGAGGTTCCAGCTTGACTCCAAATGGGTGCTGGAATGTTGGAACAGGACGGAGAGAGGTGAGGCGGATTATGGGATGTCCCGGTGACTCCAAGCTTGGCTAGGAATCCCTCTCCATCTTCTGGTCTCCGCAGAGTGTGTGCCACTCCATTTTTAATGGACATAAGGGCGCAGGGGAACAACCATCTGTACCTCGTGTTGTTATCCCTGAGAACCTTGGTGATATGAGCTAAGGCTTTCCGTTTGGCCAGGGTGGCCAGCGCCAGGTCTTGATATATTTGTAGTTTAACTCCTTCAAATGCTAAGGAATTATCCTCTCTGGCAAGCCTGCAGACCTCCTCCTTAGTTTCGGAAATGGTGGAAGCGGGCCACAATGTCTCTGGGGGATCTCCTTTTTGGGGTTTGCTGCGGAGAGCCCTGTGGCATCGGTCTAGCCTAATCTCGGACTCCGGTTTATCGGGGAAGATATGTTCAAGCCAGCTGTTTGTAAAATCCTCAGGGTCTAGGACACTTTCTGGGACACCTCTCAGCCTTATATTACACCGCCTATCGCGGTTTTCTGTGTCTTCTACTTTATCCTCGAAAAATTTGATCCTGTCATTCATTGTGGAGAATTGATCCTGTGTCTGTGTAATGGCGGCTGGGGTTTCATCAGACTTTTTCTCTAGGGTGTCATCTGAGTGCATCTACCTCCTTTCTTAGCGCCCATAATTCAGTCTTAAAGAATTTTTGCATCTGAGCGCAAAATTCTTTCAAATCCTTGCGTCGGACCGTTTCCTTGTCCCTGTCATCCTCCAGAGAGGGATCGCTGTCGGGGTCCATGCTGGCAGGTTGCGCGGGAAGCTCCGGTTTCTCAGTTGGGGTCACCCCCTTCCTTTTGAAATATGTTGTAACCGGCTGACTTCTAGCTTGTGTCACTTTGCCTGCTGCCATCCTCGGGTGTTTATATGCTTGATTCTGGTGTTTGTAACGCCGGTTGTCGGGTTCTGTCGCTTTAAATTTCGTTAATGATGCGGTGGGAGCGGAGCTCAAAGATCAGGGCTCCATCTTCCTCACCGTCGTGCATGCGCCTCCTAGCGATATGATTTTGGGCATAATTTACGTTTACAGACAGGATTAAAAATGTGTTAGAAGAGATAGGATAAGCCTGCAATGTGTTGTTAGAAGAGGCTATGCCTGAAAGAGGCTGACAGCAAAAGGAAGCCCCCAAAAAGTTGTCGGATGATACAAAGGCAGCAAGCAGGACCTCCTGCAGAGCTACACCTGATTTACAAGCAAAGTATGATGGAGGTCATTTCAACATCCCTGGGGCTAGGTCTGCCAAGCCTCGAGGATACATCAGACCCCGAAGAGGAGGTAGCTGGTAATTAATGAAACTTTAAATATGACTACCAATTGCTCCTTCACAATGTCATACTAATACACTACATATTTAAGATCTAACTCCATGACACTACAAGTTACCCATATGCAAGTTACCTGCAATGATGTCTGTGGCCTCAACAGCCTCTGCTCAAAAAGGTCATCATTATATACACTACTGCTGTTGCCCCTGCTGCTGTGGTTTCTCCTGCTGCTGGGGCCTCTCCTGCTACGGTGATGTCTCCTACATCTATGTCAACACCTGCACCAAGTTCTGCAGCAGCCGACCAAATCATGGATATACAATAACAGAAAGCTCTCCTTGTGGTGATAGAGCTCAGAACCGCAACATCTGCCACCTAATAAGAGATCTGGAAGGTCATCACTGTAAGACCATGGCAGCACTGTTCAACTGTAATAATGCCACCCAGGTCTTAACTAACTCAACAATGCCAACGGTGAGTCCGTTGAGTGGCTTGCATCTCCATATGAGGAACCCTCTGCTAATCAAGGGTGTTTGCTGATATTATTGTTATCAAACTAAGTAAGGGTGGACGTCGAGGAAGAGGGTGTTAGAGATACATCCCTTTCACATGGGTCAGGATGTATGCGGCGGGTTGAGGGGGTTGTTACTGGGCCGCACGCAGTGTGGTGTGGGGCCGTTCCCTCCTCTGAAACCTGGCCAGTTTGGGGGCAGGATTACTAACCCCTTCCCCAGATGTATAAGCAGCTGCTGACCCAAATTTAGTTGTTGATTCCAGGACGTAGCCTGCTCCCCAGAGAGTGAGGCGCTGTCTGCCTTACCCCTTCAGGGGGTAAGGGGTTGTGGCTAGTCTCAAGGGCCTCAAGCCCTTGGGGGGCCTAGTCAGGGAAGTAACCACATACAAGATGAGAGAAAAGATGTACAATGATTTGCCGGGTGAAAAATAATACCTCTCTTGCAAGAGGAGGAATCGAGTCCTGGCCTGCCAAATAAAAGGTGAACCATTCCTGGTCTCTGTGTGGTTACTGAGAAGGGGTTCTTGTAGAGACTACTCTTTGCCTTTGGCAGTTCCCTACAAGATGGAGGCGCTGCACTGAAGAAACTACCAGCCTGTCCCGTTGCTACTCCCACTACCATCCGCGGAGACTCAGGCTTCCTGGCCTACAGCAGTTGAGCTAATCAGCACCAGAGACACACGTAGCATGCAGATCTCCCTTAAGGGGGGTGGGAGGGAGGGAGTTTGTTACATATGTTAGCAATCAGTCTGTATCTGACTTGTCTCCCTCCAGATGTATTATCCTCAGGTTTAGCAGTGAAGACCAATGGATCTCTTGAGATTCGGTTATACAGTATGTTACCTGGCAAGCAAGCATTGATCATCATTTTATATTATACTATTGTATTATAACAAGCAATAATTATATTAATCACATGGTCAGGGCTATATTGTAGCACACCATCAGATGTTCTAAACACATGAAGTAATTTTTCAACACTCAAAATATCTGCTCTATAACAGAACGCTTGCCTCATTGTATTTTTGCTAGGGTATAAGTATTAGCACGGATGGTTAGAATACAAGTCCGGAATCCCTATCCTGCATCATCTAGGGAAACCTACATACACTATTGCTACGTGTGCAGTTTATTGCAACCATCACATTGGTGAAGCCAGTAATTCAATACAAACCCTGTTTCAACTCATGCCACACTGTCCTCTCACTAAGTAAATGTATACACTGTACAGTACTCCCCTGTGTGCTTTTTTCAGAGCACAGAGAAATTGGTGGAAACACAGAGAAAACATGAAGTGCACCATTCCACTGACTGTAGCCACTATACTTTGTAAAGAACTAGAGGCAAAATAATGTCATGAATTCATCATTTTCACCGGAAGAGGAACAGAAGTCCTGTCAGTGTGTGACTTCAAATCTGATCTTAATCATTCACATTCACAAAGAGCAAGAATTGAAACTGTGTTCAAGCAGAACCGTCCAATCTGCTCCATCTCTCTAAAGCCCTCTAGAATCTGCCTAGGTCAAAAAAGACTGAGAGGAATACTTACTTGCTCTCTCCAACTCACTCTCTCCACAATCAATAGTGCAGCCACAACAACACATCTGCAATCTTGCCAATAAATATGTGTAGCAGAACTTCCTTTTAACTTTTGGGTGCCCCAAGACGTAGCCACTACATCATGGGGTCTGGCACTTCAGTAGCCCCATGATGTCGTGGCTACATCATGCCCTTACAGCGCTTGTTGTTTCTAGGGGAGATCCCATCCTGCGTTTCTATGGTGTGCAGCATGTGGAAGAGGAGGACTCTTCCATTTCTGGGATAATGGATGCCGCTATAACGTGATATGAGAAATGGTCATGTGATCACCGCTTGCTGTGACCCTTCGCATAGGGTTAAAGGTGCAATTCCACATAACCGACCAGAAAACATACATTTACACTAGACAATTCTAAAATGCTAATAGCAAAAGTTTGATTGCTGTTACTTGGGGAGAAATTAGAGACTAGTTGATTTTTTAGGGGTTTCTAGTGGGGAAGTGTTTGTCAATCAAGTGTTTTCTCTACTACCCTTATCCCATCCTGTTCTTATCAGAGAAACAATAAAGATAAGGGGAGGGGGAAAGAGATGGCTCTGGATATTAATGAACGTTCTGATCACACAAAACGCAGAAGCCAGAGACAATAAAACCCCTCCCAAGTCTAACTTCAGAAAATAAATAACAATACTTATACGGTTGGTGTCAGACCTGCCTAAAAAGAGAATCAATCACTCATATGAAACCTTTATAACATGTCACTTGAATTGGTTCACATTGAGCTTAGGAGAAATCCCTATTAACCCAGCGAACTGGACATCACGCGATTATTGGATTAACAAATTGGCTAAGAAAAAACAGAAGTTTGAGTAAGGAAATTGCGAAGAAGGTCCACTTAGATGGGGTAAGTTCAGTGCTATAAAGACACCTTGTATGTATAGTCTCTCCTTCATTACTAAAACATAGCCTCAAGTACATAGTTGAGAAAAGTTATTTGTAGAATTATCTGTTATTAACCAGATCATGTTATGTGTATATTTCATGTAGAATGTAGGCTGTTGCTGTACTGTTTGTGTTGGGTTAACCCTTACACTACATCATGGGGTCTGGCCAGACGGGCTGAAGCATCTGAGTGCTACGGATCCTCTGGCACATACTATCATGTGATCGCTTCATCACCAATGACAGAACAGAAGGGGGGGAGTCCCACTCCTTCTGCTCCACTTCCTTATAGATTGTGTTGTGCACTCCACAGGAGCGCAGAATAGGATCTCTCTGAGGAAAACAAGAAGGAAAACTATGGCCCCTGCAGTGCCAGACTCCATGACGTAGTAGCAACATCTAAAGGGCACCAAAAGGGTTAATAGGTGTGCATGTTGTGAACATTTAGAACATTTATGTTGATTTGCGTAACTAAACCATCTGTGTTAATTAGTGGGTATATGTGACAAAAGAGAATGTGATGGGCGTTCCTAGATAGTGATGTGAACTAATATAGTGTTAAATTACGATCAATCACAAAGGAAGGTGTGCTCAGTGAACAAATGAATACATCAATGGGAAACTAAAAGTGCAAACAAATGTGCAATAATGGGAAAAAGTGAAAATTACAGCTCAAAACCCTAAAAAGAATGGCCAATTCTCCTCTGTAGACGAATGTAATGAAAATTTGGGTCAATACATAGAAGACGGAGCACACCGCTCACAAAGTCATTACAGATAATATACCATTTTATATATAATTAACATGTGTCATAAATCAGACACTAATGGGTGCTACCTATGTACTATAAGTTAACAGTATTAACAATTGAATGAAAATGTGACTGAATCACAAAATCACCCACAGAAAGTACATTTGTGGTGCACACCACACTAATAATTTTTATAATATTTAGTGGTCATATAATGTGAGAAAACCATTAGTGAAAAAAAGTTACAAAATAAAATTAAAAATAACACGTGGTGCTAACTGATTGATTAATGAATCAGTTAGCACCACGTGTTATTTTTAATTTTATTTTGTCACTTTTTTTTCACTAATGGTTTTCTCACATTATATGATCACTAAATATTATAAAAATTATTAGTGTGGTGTGCACCACAAATGTACTTTCTGTGGGTGATTTTGTGATTCGGTCACATTTTCATTCAATTGTTAATAATGAAAAGTTGGGGAGCACAGGTATCACCATAAAAGACACCATAAAAACACTACATAGTGCAATATGCTTCAATTGGGTCATTAAATTTTTTGGAAGGTTCTGTGGAATGGGGACTCACATTTTTCTAGAATAAATACACAATTTCCCAAATCAGTTGTGGCTGAAGATCAGAATAGATCACTTGATTCCTGCATTAAATACTGGTATATGGGTTTGGGTAATTCTTCAGTGTTGTGATGATGTGGTAATCTCAATAAAATAAAATACAACCATACTGCGAACTATATGGACTAATGGATAACCAGAATAGGTTGTCAAATGGAATGTATATGTAGCGGTCATGTAAAATGGCTACAGTCATCTCTCCTGCTGACAGTAAGGCCTGGTAAGTTGTGGGCATGCCAGCAGTAATTATGGAGGTTTGCCCTCACACCCTGGTGAGGTGCCCTATGTATGGATGGGAGTGGTCACAGGCTCTGACTCCATGGTTAGTGATGTCAGAGGTGTGTCAGCCTCCAGAGTATACATAAGGCACAGCACTGATCAAAAGTTAGTTGTTGCTGAGTTGTTAGAGTGAGTTCCTGTTGCTGTGCTGCCTCTGTCAGTAAGAGGCACATGGAGGTCTGCAACATTGTTGCGGTAGTCTGATGCAAAGCTGTGAGTCTGGCAGCACAAAGCAGACAGAGAAAAGCTGTTGGTGGCTGATGTAAGAACTATGAGACAAGGAGCAAGTCTGAGTGCAGGCTTGGGAGGAGACAGCTTATAAGACTGGGACCAGGGACCTGGCCCAGGGATATCTCCCTGAAGGGGAGATAGGGAACCCACCAATTAAGACAAGGACATACCTTTCAAAGGGAAGCACTAATGATTATGTGTGGCTAAAGAGACTACTGCGAGGGGCAGCTAGCCCACCTCAAGCAATAAAGATGCATCTGATCAAAGACACCCTCGTGTGTGAGTCTGGGATTACTCTGCAGAGGGAGGCACCACAGAGGAGTTCCTCATCAGAACCATCCCCATGCGGACGCAGGGATCCTGATGAGGTGGAGGCGCTGCACTGGATCTAGGTAGGACTCAAGCCCACTACCTCAGCTGCCTGTCTGGACGGGTCATCCCCATACACCATCATGCGGGAGACTCAGGAGTCCTGTTGCCAACAGGTGCACCATCAGACACTACCACACTGTAATGGGGGCTGGTTAGACCACAGGGGCCAATGTGAGATTGGGTGGGTCAGGCCAGTCCACAAAAACCGTTACATTTGGAGGCGCTGCTGAGAGGCCAGACCTGTCAACAGGACAGGCTTTTAGCTAGGTCACTTGGAAACAGGGAGAAGTGTCTGCTGCCACTTTGTGCTGCATTGGGACGGTGCCTAGGGGTAGTCAGGGGGCTGATGGTGGTTGTCAGTTTGCAGGGACGACCTAGGGGCTGGAAAGGAGTGAGGGGTTTGGAGCCGGGCTATAGCTGACCGAGTCACCTTGAGGTAGTGCTAGTTGGTAGGATGCCAGAAGGGATAGCCTGTTAACGTGGTCAGGAATCCTGGAGAGGGTCTGCGCTAGGCTGACCAAGACAGGTAGACGCCCAAGTACTGCATGGAAGAGCCAGAGTACTCTAGCCCATTCCAGACCTCTTACCATAGGGAGCACAGACTGGGAGGAAGGAGTCACAGCAGACACTGAGATAGTGAGCCTAGCCTGAGGTAGTGCATACATGAGTCCAGCCTACATTAGGTACACATGTGGTGGTGCATCAGGGCAATCTTTATTGTATCGGTGTGGTGGCTGCCCCGCAGAGCGGAGCCCCATATACAATCAGAACAAACACCGCAACGCAAGATGGCGACGGCGTTGGAGTCAGTAGTAATGCGCAATCAGTCCGTTGTGTGTGATGAGGACATGGGACAATTGATGAAGCGGTACTTCAGTCTTCGTCAGAAAGACGGAGAGGATCTACCTGGGTTCCTCCTGCGGATTGGAATCGCCTTACGGGAGATGCGAAAGGGGGATTGTATTAAGGCCACTGAGGTGGAGGCGTACTTTTGTGATCAAATTCTGAGAGGAGCGAGACCTGACCATCCTGTCGTGGCCAAGATGCGGTGCTCCTGGATGCGGGGTGACCCCCTGTCCTTGAGTAGGCTAATGGATGAGATAGAGGAATATGAAGTTGCAGCTGCTGCGAATATGGATGGCAGAGCGATCCAAAATGGCGGTTCCCGCTTCCCTGGGAGACCGCGTGGGCCAGTTGCAGAAAATTCTGCAAATTCGGGACTTGCAGAGAGTTGGCCAGGAGTGGCGCCAACAAGGAAACCCCGCCCTGATGGGGGGTATGGCACGAAAGCTGCAGCCGCGCCCTCATGGACAGTGACCAGCTCAGCCCCCGTGTTGAGCCAACCGATTAGTCTGTGGGACCCTCCCCTAATCTCAACCAGGGGGAGTGGCTTCCAATTGTGCCCCGTGGGCATGAATCCGGCGAACCAAGGAACTGGCGCCCTGACGGCACAACTACCTGAAATAGTTCCGGCCGCGGGAGTGGCGTGCAAAAAGGAGGGATACTTTACACGCAAGGCAGCTGAAAGGAAGCGTCTGGAATTGGCGGAAAAAGCAGACCCCCACCCTGTTGGGGATAAGGGCGCGAAAGCTGTGACCGCGCCCTCTAGGACAGAAAGAGGTGCGGCCTCAATTAAAGGACATCCAATTAACTTGTGGGACCCTCCCCAAATATTCACCAGGGGGAGGGGTCTCTATCTCTGCCAGGCAAGACCCGAGTTGTCTGAGGGAGGAGCTGGGTGTGAGCTTCCTGACCCACAGTTGCGAGCTGGTGAACAGGAGAGACCATTGTGCAAAGTGTCTCCCGTAACCAGCACAACAAAGAGCGAGATGGACATTGGGGTATATCCCTACTCATTGCCAGGATGCTCCCTGGTAGTCAAGGCGGGGGCGGACACAGCCATGCTGACGGCTGAAGCCCTGCGTGCGGCCTGCACCGAACCAGTTGATCCCGGAGAATGGGGATCGCTCCTAATGATCGCAACGGAGCCTAGAGAGAAAGGGGTCTACAACCGCGGTGAGAACCCGGAACCTCACTGTCGGTCCCCTGCGGGAGTGCCACTCCCCGAGTCGGAGTTCGGCTCCTCGAAAGAGGAACAAGCGACCCTAACGACGGTGGTGATGCGCCTACCGGCGGACCACTACAGCGGTGCTGGAAAAGAACCGGCACTCGTGTCGCCGTGCAGAACCAACCCGAGGGGCGTAGTCCCACGGCCGTGGTGACTTACAGTGCGGAAGGAGGAGAAGATCCCATCCCGAGCCCTCCCCAGGCGCTGGTCGTGGCAACGGCAGAGGAAGGCCTAGCCCAGGCCCGAGCAGAGTGGAGAGCAGAACCATCACTTCCGGCGGCGGATGTCGTTGTGGAGGAAGAGATCCCGCATGGGGATCCATCGCAAGATGGCGGAGTATCCGGTTCCGGTGATGATGTCACTTCCGGCGGAGGTAGCGGAATGACCAGAGAAAGTCATTACAGGGAGCAAACTTCAGACCTTTGTCAAGAACTGATAACTCATCTTGTGTTAAGGTAAAGTCTGAAAGATTGATTATTCCTGTGTTTTCAATCAGAAGTTCTTTTTCCTCTTCTGAGGGTTTTTTATGTTTCCTTTTTTGGCTCCTCCTTGTTCGTCTGTAGTGACCCTGTTTTTTGACCCGAAAAAGGTTCTAGATTCGTATTCGGACTCCCTTTGGTTCGTCTGTTGGGATGTTTCACCTCTATCTCTTTGTCTATCAGCCCCATTGTAATAACCAGTGCTTTCTTTGTTATTGGATGCAATTGATCTTGGGAATAATTCTGTTTCTGACCCCTCAGATTCTGCACTTGCTGACTGAGAGAAAGAAATATTCTTTTTTAATATTGATTTCTTTTGCTGGCCCTTAGGTTTATTACTTTTATGGGGAGTAGAGGAGTTAAAGTTCTTAAAGTTGGGAACCCTTTGCCACACGTAGACCTGGTTTCGGGCATAATCCTGCTTGTCTCTTTCAAATTTTGATTGTTTTTTGGCCATAAGTTCTTTTTCCATAGCTTTTGTATTATTTGATAGGACAAGATCTAACTCATCAAACCCCTCCATGTCTTTATATTGACGCAGATTTTTTTGGAGGGATATAATTTCTTCATCTATGGTAGATTTTTCTTTTGTTTTGGCTTTGACAATTAAATCAATTAGAGTAAAGGAGCATAGGTTTAGTGCCTCCTTCCATTTGGTCTCGAACTCTTGATTTATAAACCCAAATGTAGGTGACTTTTTTATACGTAAGCCCCTTGGGATTCTTTGTGTAGTGATATAGTTTTGCAGTGAAATAATATCCCACCAAAGTCTGATTTTTGTTGACAATATCTTTTCTAGTCTTGCAAAATGTATCTTCAAATCAGACGCATCTTCACAATCTAATTCAAGTGTGTTTTCAAACACTTGTTGAGCTTTTTTGGCTCTGTGGGAATTATCAGAGCAATTGAAAGCAAATTGCACAGGATTATCAGTATCAGTCTCATATTCGCTCTCCGTGATATTGAGATCCATTTTGTAGTTGATATCCAAAAATTGTTAGAAAAACAAAATCTACAAAAAGCTTATGGGAAACCAAACATACCCTTAGTGGTGTGGTAAAAATAAAACTACGGTGTGTCTGAGCTATCTCACAAATACAGTGCAATAGAAGAAAAAAATGTGTGATGCTCTCAAGACAATTGTGTAGTTTGAAAATTGTTATAATGAATTGGAAGACAACCTGTTGATATGTATATGTCCTATTGGATCAGGTAAACAGCTATCCCACAAGGCAATGAGGTAAGGATAGTTACCAGTTGATGATCCCTGGAAATTTGATTGAGGCAAAGCTGGAACGGACTCACTTGGGAAAGCAGATTCCACGATGAAAAGAAAGTCCTTGTAGATGTCCAGCACCTCCAGGTTGAATGTGCCTCCGTTGTAGAAATCTTCACAGACAAGGAGAGGGAAAAAACGGAGCACTATCTCCAATGCTGTAAAAAACAGCCAATAAACCACAGGGTATGCGTTCCCAAAATAAAGCTATTTAATGGCTCAAAAATCAGTTACAAAACACACCAACGCGTTTCAGACCTTAGTGGTCCTTTATCAAGGTGAATACACAATTTCTAAAGAGAGTGTGATTTATACTTACCCCAAAGCCGCGCGGACCAGTCGCGAAGACTTCCGGGTGCGTCATGTGTCTCGGGTGCTAGCCCCACGACCTGCGACGTCATCCCGTCGGTTGCTGCAGTGGGGGTGCATAGCCGCATCAGGCGCGCGACGTCACTACGCATAGGCTCGTGTGGGGGGAGCATGGCGTCTGTGTAACTGTCCACAAGAACTGCCAATGCTCCTCCTCCCTCCGCCTAGATGTTACAGTGCGTGTGACGTCACCACGCCGCGCGCGTGACGTAAGCACGTCACAATGCATCCCATTGCTAGGCAACTAGGTCCATTCGGCTCTGGGGAGGCACAATACAATAGAAACAACTTTATTAACATAGACAGTAACACTCTCCAATCTACAGTGAAAATAAAAACAAGAAAAGACAATAAAAAATGATTAAAACATAATGATAATTTTTAAAAAAAAAACATATCATGAAAGCAATTGATCAATATATGATTAATCCATGACTGAGTGACAACCTTGGAGAAAATAATTTCAATTCGATCTTAATGAATTTGTGTAATGTTTGTAGTGTAGGTGTCAGAAACTTTTATGGATAATAGTATGTCTTGGCATAAACAGCTTAACATTACCATAATGTAAGTTCTGAACCTATAAGAGAATGAGACTGAATTTAGGATTGCAAACCAGTTACATAACGAATGATTATTTAAATACACATATAGAGATGAAATCTTTTACGGCTATATATTCTATATTGTATATGTAATTACGATATCCATGGTTTGCAACTAGCTGAACTACATAATCTGTGCACGTGCTGCTAACAAATATTCAAACACACAATATGTTTGAAAGAGGGGTACTAATGTGTGTTTTGTTTCAAAGTGCTTCCTGGAAAAAGGTACTTCAAATTTAGGTCCCAGCCGGGGAGGGTGGGATTCACCAGGGGGAGAATGTAGCGGTCATGTAAAATGGCTACAGTCATCTCTCCTGCTGACAGTAAGGCCTGGTAAGTTGTGGGCATGCCAGCAGTAATTATGGAGGTTTGCCCTCACACCCTGGTGAGGTGCCCTATGTATGGATGGGAGTGGTCACAGGCTCTGACTCCATGGTTAGTGATGTCAGAGGTGTGACAGCCTCCAGAGTATACATAAGGCACAGCACTGATCAAAAGTTAGTTGTTGCTGAGTTGTTAGAGTGAGTTCCTGTTGCTGTGCTGCCTCTGTCAGTAAGAGGCACATGGAGGTCTGCAACATTGTTGCGGTAGTCTGATGCAGAGCTGTGAGTCTGGCAGCACAAAGCAGACAGAGAAAAGCTGTTGGTGGCTGATGTAAGAACTATGAGACAAGGAGCAAGTCTGAGTGCAGGCTTGGGAGGAGACAGCTTATAAGACTGGGACCAGGGACCTGGTCCAGGGATATCTCCCTGAAGGGGAGATAGGGAACCCACCAATTAAGACAAGGACATACCTTTCAAAGGGAAGCACTAATGATTATGTGTGGCTAAAGAGACTACTGCGAGGGGCAGCTAGCCCACCTCAAGCAATAAAGATGCATCTGATCAAAGACACCCTCGTGTGTGAGTCTGGGATTACTCTGCAGAGGGAGGCACCACAGAGGAGTTCCTCATCAGAACCATCCCCATGCGGACGCAGGGATCCTGATGAGGTGGAGGCGCTGCACTGGATCTAGGTAGGACTCAAGCCCACTACCTCAGCTGCCTGTCTGGACGGGTCATCCCCATACACCATCATGCGGGAGACTCAGGAGTCCTGTTGCCAACAGGTGCACCATCAGACACTACCACACTGTAATGAGGGCTGGTTAGACCACAGGGGCCAATGTGAGATTGGGTGGGTCAGGCCAGTCCACAAAAACCGTTAAATATAGTTAAAAACATCATAAGCCATTTCTTTGATGTATGATCCAGCTAGCCATGGATAAGTATAAATGGTGATTTAAGATAATACTGAGTCAATGTAAGGTGCTGTTCTCATCAGCCACACAAGGCTTCTGAGGCATTATAACCTCTATCAAATCTAATAAAAAAATATGATTTGTTGAATATATGAATATGAATGTTCAGGCATTGTTGAAAGTAATACTGTATATTCAATTTTTTATAATAACATTAAAGAACTATTCATGCATAGTGTTTAATGAACATTGTATTATCCAATACCTAATATCTAATTTGAAGGAATCATGCTGATTGAGGGTTAACTTATAGAATGGGGGATCACTGCCTTTATTCATTGTAAAATTAAAATATGTCTCTTTAATTTACATTTTTTATTTATAAAATGTTTACAGGGAATAATACAATGAGAGTTACTGCTCATTTTCAAGTATGTCCTTGGTGCAGAGCTGTGATGACAATACATGGTTACGTTAAATTAACAGAGGTTATACATTATTTACAGACATTTCATGGACAGAACCAGTAATTGTTAAGGGCATATGTAACAGTTACAAACAAGATTAAAATGTAAGACAGCTGAAGTCTTGAAAGAACTTAAACTGGAGGCAGCTTTGAGAGTCTCGGGTAGATTATTCCAGTTGTAAGGTGCACGGTAAGAGAAAGAGGAGTGATCGGATCCTTTTTTGAACCTTGGGACCACGAAGCTTTGAATATTTATATGGGCAACATATAGCCCTTAATCCTACTTGAACGTGATGATTTACATAACATGCAGCTCTTTTCACGCTCTGGATGTGGGTAACTAACCTCCCTATAAAACCTACCATCCGGCTTTGCTCGCCTACTTTTTAGTACACGGAAATATTGAAATTCCAGGTCCCTTTCCTATATAGTAGTCCATATTATAGTGCCATTAATCCTGTATTCTTGGATTTTTGTGACCCAAGTGCATTATTTTTTTCCCCTTCTGGCCTTCAACCAACATTTGATCAATTGAATCACCTTAGAATTCTGTTCCAAGCATTGCAAATTGTTTATAAGTCTTTGTGATACAGTGCCAAATCATTTATTAAATTCTAGGTAAGCTACATCAACTGCTCCATCCTGATCTACTACCTTAGTAGCCCAGTCAAAAAATATATATTAGGTTTGCTTGATAAGATCTCCTCCTAGAAAATCAATGCTGTGCAGAATCCTGTAAATTGCTGGACTTTAAATATTCAACAATTCTTTCAGCAATGGTTTCATGAATTTCCCAACTACTGACATCAGGCTTACTAGCCTGCAGTTACTTACCTCCTCCCTACTTCCTCTTTTGTGTAAATAGTACTATTGTTACGCTGTGCTCACCACGGACAAGGAGGGACCCCGAAACTGAGGTGACATGGGTAACAAACTGCACCCACAGCTACGGGGACACGCCTGGGAAGTGGAAAATAGGCGTCTGGAACCGTCTGGGAGTATAAGATAAAGTAAAATACTCGCCAGATGAGAAGGGAGGTTCCAGAAGATAGGTGGTACTGAGAGCCTGGGGTCCAGAGCCGGAGGTAGGTCGGAATCCGCAAGCCGAGGTAAAGAGGTCGGGGAGTCCAGGAGGTCAGGATACAAACCAAGGGTAGAAGTCCAGAGCGGGTCCACAGCCAGGCCGGTTCGGTACACAAGGGATCACTAAGGAGACAAAGAGAAAGGAATTGAGGCAGGCACGACCGTGGCTAACACAGGTCAAACAAAGCTATGCTCAGCCAAAGAATGAATGGCTGAGCAAGGTATAAGTAGGAGGAAGGACCAATAGGGAGAGGGGGAGTAACGAGGGAGCGGACCCAGGGAAGATAGGGATTGGTAGGGAGAAACTTACCACAGCTGCGCTAGATGTGCAGCTTGTGAGCGGTGCACGCGCATCAGGCGTGTTCGCCACGCATGAGAGGCGCATGTGGCCTCAGCTGGGGGCGGGAACTCCCCATGAGGGAGGACATAAAGGTCCTCGGCCGTGTGCGCGCATGCGCGAGATCAGTAGCCACCGCCGGAAGCAGAGGAGAAGGAAGATCCCGCCCGCGGCGGCGAGGAGGCAGGGCTGGAGCGGAGGTAAGTAAAGTCGCGGGGGGAACCCTTTTAGAGAGAGGTGTTCCCCCGGACCTTCAACTATTCTAACTCTTAGGGCCTCATTCAGAAAGCCTCGATAAGGCCCTTATCGAGCACTTATCGACCAAAATGGCTACTCGTATTCAGTAAGCCTCGATAAGTGCTCGATAACGGCCTGTATCGACACAAAATTTTATGATCCAAAGAAAATCGCCAATTAAGCAGCGATCAGCCGCTTATCGACCATTTTCGGAAGGATCATAAACTCACGCGATTCAGATACCCGCGAGTCGGCTGTCGCGGCCTATCGCAGCCCTAAAAGGCGTTCTTCTCCCCAAATCCAATTCACCTCAAAATTTAGGTAAATTGGTGGGGCGATGCCTTGATGAGCTGCGATGTGTCAGGACAGAAAAAATCAGGCCCTTTTCCTGCCTCAGATTGATGCCGGGGGTCTCCAGAGCTGATAGCCATTAATAGCAGCTCCGGAGCCCCCCGGCATGCATCCGATGCAGGAAAAATGCATTTACTGCAACTTCATTACCTTAGCGTGTGGTCTTATTGCTCTTTTCTTCCTTATGTAGAAAAAAGACAACAACAAAAAACACCACACACAAGTGGTATAATAGGCATCGACACTCAGTATCTTAATCTATAGAGAAGTAGAGAACTTGACACTTGCCTGTGTATTTGTTCCCGTAGTGCATACTCCTCTATTTTCCTTCTGCTGTTACCTTAAAAAGTGGAGAGAGGCATAGCATAATACTGTGTATTACAAAAATAAGGGAGGTGAGATAAAAATACACTTACAAACGACCAACCACATGGATTGTGGTGGTTTCTATTGCTGCAAGTGTCCTTTAAAAACTTCCTTCAGTCACTTTTTCTCAACTCCTGACTTGTCTGTCTGGGTCCACGGGGATGTGAGGCTTTCTCAGATTCGTGCACAGTCTGTTGTGCCTCTCCGTGTGCAGAGCTCCCTGCTGTTTAAGGTAACAGCAGAAGGAAAATAGAGGAGTATGCACTACGGGAACAAATACACAGGCAAGTGTCAAGTTCTCTACTTCTCTATAGATTAAGATACTGAGTGTCGACGCCTATTATACCACTTGTGTGTGGTGTTTTTTGTTGTTGTCTTTTTTCTACATAAGGAAGAAAAGAGCAATAAGACCACGCGCTGGAGGACAACTTTATTTTCTACCAATCTTATATAAGGAGGAGTTTGAATTACCTCCTGTGACACCAGCTGCGGGACTTTATTTATTGCACCTCATTAATAGGACTAGCGCCACTTTTATTTTTTCTTCATTACCTTAGTGGCTAACTGCTAAGGCAATGAAGGGGTTAAACACCCGTGCCAGGCTTACTGTGGCTAGCGAGGGTGGGTGAAGGGGGAATTTGGCCCTTAGTGGCTGTTTAGGCCTTGCAGGGTGGTTGTGGGGGGACTTAATCCCTTCATTACCATAGCGGTTAATACCGCTAAGGTAATAAAGGGATTAACCCTTTAAAGGGGTTAACCCAACCGCTACCCACCCGCAAGGACTAGACACCCATTCTTAGGGCTAATACCCCCTTCACCCATCCGTGAAGCCTAAGCACCCACCCTGGACTGACTATACCCACCCTGTACCCATTGAGTAGTATAGTGGTACATCATACCCATATAATAATAATATGGGCATGATAACCCACTATAACACTCAATGGGCTATAATTGTAATTACAATACATTAATACACAAGACACACAATAATAAAACATAACTAAACTCCAAAAAAACACACCACTAAATAAAAACAGTAGCCAGCTAATCCAATCAATACAAGCAATAACAACATCAACAATGAATTAATTAAACCATTAACCAATCAAACCAATTAATTCCTAAACCAACTCAAAATGAATAGTAACACTAACCAATCAAAACAATTAATTACTACAACATTAATGAATTTAAACAGTAAAATAGAAAGAAAGAAATTCTAATAATATCTGAAATAACCATAAAATGCATTAGCTAACATAATACAACATTAACTACAAACGAACACCAATCGCAAACATTTTATTACCATTAAGCATGAAAAAACAAACAATCACATCTACATAATAAACTGAAATGAAAAAACAAACAGCAATACCAAGCCAGAAATGCCCCCCAAATATTGTCATAATAATGTATTAATCTGTACCCTAAAGTGGTACAGATTAATATATTATCAGTCAATGTGCCTCCCCCAAAAAATCAAAAAACACATCCAATGAATAAACCTGTAAAAAGAGACATTTACAAACATTCAATATATTACTTACCATTAGAAGCTGTGGCCCTCCGACTCCCGGGGTAAAAGGAAGCTCATGTACCTTGAAGCCCTCCAACAGCATCCGATGCCATCCGCCATGAAGATCCGGATCAGGTACCCCAATCTTATTTTCTTTCTTTAATTACCTTCTTCTATCTTCATCTGTCACCATTTCTTGATCTTCTTTATCTTCTATCTTCATCTGTCAATCCAAAAAGCCCCATGGTAAATCCCAACCAATGTTGTCTCGTCGTCTTCTTGGGCTCAAATGAGGCGTCACGGCCTTAAATAGGGCTTGTGACGTCACATTTAGTCTCCAAATGGTTAACAGCCACCTGATTGGCTGTTAAAACCATGTTCCGAATTTATTTTTTTTACATGACGTCACTTAAAGGGAATGATGCCAGCCAATCAGAATGGCTGTGCTTCATTTGCCTTTAAGATGACGTCACGAAGCCGGCGTCACATGGTATTTCAGCCAATCAGCGTGTGGAATTGGTTCCCACGATCTGATTGGCTGAAATACCATGTGACGCCGGCTTCGTGACGTCATATTAAAGGCAAATTAAGCACAGCCATTCTGATTGGCTGGCATAATTCCCTTTAAGATGACATCAATAAATCCAAGATGGCCGGTGTCACAAGGTATTTCAGCCAATCAGAGTGTGGAATTGGTTCCCACGATCTGATTGGCTGAAATACCATGTGACGCCGGCTTCGTGACGTCATCTTAAAGGCAAATGAAGCACAGCCATTAATACCAGCACCGGAGCCCCTCGGCATGCATCCGAGGCAGGAAAAATGCATTTAAAGGCCACTTCATGACCTTAGCGGCTAACCGCTAAGGCAATGAAGGGGTTAACCAGCCATGCTATGTTTATTGTGGGTAGCGGGGGTGGGTGAAGGGGGTATTTGGCTTTTATAAGCTGCAATGCTGTTTTAAATCTGATACACTGTGAGTATGCATTTTATAAGTTTATATTGATAAAAGGAATTGTTCCCAGATCTGTGCTATGTGCTTTCTTCTCCCTCTCTTGCTGAGGTACATCCCCTGAGTGACGGAGGCCAGTGGTACTTCTTCGTCTGCATATTGATCTCTATTGCCTGAAAACTCCTATTTTCTTGTGAGTAGGAATAACACAGGAGCCAAGACTGATAGGAATATTCCCCGCACTGTTTATACTATTACACTTACAGTGTTTTTTTATGTTTTTTCCCCCTATGCTTCCCCTAGATCGTGTGATACAAGTTCTACCATTTGGGGAAGAGTGAAAACAACCCCACCGGAGGGTTGAAGCAGGGGGTTGTTACATTTGATTGTTTATTTATTTTCCACTTGTGAGTCTGTTTTTTGCACTTAATATCACGTTTAGTCACTTGGTATTTATAGGGCGTAGCGCCTTAATTACACCTTTTTGCACAATCATCAGAAAAGATAACATCCTGAAAAGTCTTGTCACTTTCGATCCATGCTGTGCTTGGTCCACTCTTTTTTATCTTGTTGGCCTCCCTTATTATAGGATATGCTCTGTAATGACAAGGAAGAATTTTAAAGGTACAGTAAAACCACACTTTTACCTACTGTAGTGTACAGCACTTTACGTGTACTGTCCTACAGGTATACCGCTCTGCACTAACTACGACACAGTAATTACAGTACAAACCCTGTTCTGTGACTCTGTTCTGTCAATGCATACTATTGCACTATACTGTACTTTATTACAGTAAGACACTTACTTTACATACCCATATGTTCATGCCAATTGGCGTCTAATCACCCTGATGCTGTTCTCAGATGCTGTTATATTGTGACTGTTCTCTAAAACCATCTTGACAGTTGCTGCACAGTGCTCATCATTAGCATAGCTGATTTCGTCCACCAGACGCTTTGCCGTCCTGCAGTTTAAAGGAAAAGAGAACAATTTGTTAGGCCCAAAAATAATTCAAAACATACATGAAATATATTTAAAATTATACTTCTAAAATTAGTACAATAATTTTCTGGCTCTAAAAGAATTGCAAAGAAAACAAGTAAACAAAAAAATGCATTTTGATATGCAATAAGCTTTTAGAGTAATAAAAGCAGCAAGAGAAAAAAAAGAAATTTTATATTTTCTTCTAAAATTACCGTATTTCCTCGATTGTAAGACGCCTTCGATTGTAAGACGCACCATCGATTTGGCCCTTACAATCGAGGAAAATTACTTTTTCACTTACCATGTTTCAGGAGAGATCCCATGTCAGCAGAGGATGAAGCGGGCGGCGGCGGCCGGAGAGGTCCCACGTCTGCAGATGGTTGAAGATGGTCAGTGGGCGGGAGGGCGGTGGCGGCAGGACAGGTACCAAGTCTGCAGGTGAATGAAGATAAGAAGACAGCGGGTGTGCGGTGGGGTGCGGCGGCATTAGATCATAATAGCTGGAGAGCTGAGCAGGAGTATACTGTAATAGGGTAAAGGCTTGGGAGGTGCACACTGTAACCAGAAGTCAGAAACCGGTCAATTTCCGGTGTTACAGTGTGCACCTCCAATATGCATGAAGCTTTTAGAGTAATACAGTAATTGCAGAAAGAAAACAAAAATACTTACTCTTTAGTGACTGGGGGACTCCCCTTTACACTTTTAGTCTGACCATGGACATGATAGCTGACAGTGCTTTGTGCTAAATTGAGGCCCGAAGTAAGTAACCAGCGTTTGCTCTGTAAAATTCATTGTCCTCTCTTGAACATACACTGGCGACAGACTTTATTCGAGTTCGGCTAGTCCCACGAATTCGGGTATACTCGGGTGTATTGAGGTTTGTGACTGTTTTCTGCCCGAGTGCATTGCGTTATTTTCCAGGCAGGGATTGAAGCATTTTATTCCCGCTGGCTGCAATACTGCACAGTATATATATATACGGCATTACAATTCATGAATTTATGCCATCTGGTAGACACGCGAAGCATTGCAGCCTATTAAATCCTAATCATTATCATTTAACAGATCAGCCGCCCATCAGCCAGGCATGAACCATGGCTGGGAAGGCAAACGCAACGGGGCTTGTCAGAGGTGAGGAGCGGCGCATTCCAGGTATCTGCCAGGTACATACTGGGTATTTGCTCGAATAAAGTGTGTCGCAGCAGTATCCTGCATTCTCATGCTGAGATCCTTAGAAATAACTTTCCTCGGCATCGCTAAAAATAAAAATAAATCAAGCACAGAGGAATGTACAGTATATTCGATGTGTATTCGATGTAAATTCAATGTGCATTGAATCAACAGAAGTGATGGTGTATTTATAATGGACCTCGGCAGGTAAAGTATACGCCCACTTTTAACACCTGTAGCTTGTGTTCACGCCCGCCCAAAAATTCCACCAGGGACACAGTGCCTTAAAGGTGACACAAATTGCATAGCCTCCCAAACGCTGCTCTCTATCTGAACGAGCTCTTGTCCAGATACTGTATTCTGCATTTTTCCATCTGCTTCCATGGATGAACCCTGATTCTACAGACTCAGGAACCTGCTTTCTTCTGCTGTGCCGACCACGAGAAAGCAAAAGTTGTTTCCAAGTCAAAGCCAAAGGTGCCTAAAGAAAAGGATCTGACGGCTCCCAAAGCAAAGATCCCTGACCCTTTGTATGTGAAGAAGAAAATAGTCAAAGTCTTCGATGATGAAGTTATTTGGACGGGCCCCTCAAGTGCCCCTGCCCCCACCGAAGCCGAATCGGATGTCCCAGACTTTTCACTGCCATCACCCATCGCCACCGATTCCCAAACATACGCCCGCTTTGACCCTTTGCCCACAAATGCTCGTCCGGAAACCGCCAGCTCGCCTCCTCCAGCACGAAGCCATGCCGATGTTCATCCAGAAGCCCCCAGCTCACCTCCTCCAGCACCCAGCAACACAGATGTTCATCCAGAAACCCCCAGCTCACCTCCTCCAGCATCTAGCCATGCTGATGTTCATCCAGAAGCCCCCCAGCTCACCTCCTCCAGCACACAGTCACGCCAATGTTCGTCCGGATGACACCCTCACTCCTTCACCAGAACCAGCTCGGCCATTTGCATGCTGGATGTTTTTAGTTGTATCAAAATGACTGACAACTCACCCGAGTAATACAGGGACAGTATGGAGACTAAGATGAAGAAGGAAAAAACAGAGCACTATATCCAGTGCTGATGATTCAGCAAAAAACCACCAGGATGCGTTCCCATAAAAATAAAGCTAATTTAATGGATCACAAATAAAGAACAAAACACACCAACGCGTTTCGGACAATGAATAGCCCTTTATCAAGGTGAATGCACAAATACCATCAGGAGTGTGATTTATACATGATCGCGGCGCCGTAGGGACCAATTACCGTTACTTCCGGGTGCGTCACATGACAAGGAACCCGTGACGTCAGCACTCCGGTAGATGCGGCATGATTGCATAGTCAATACCAACGTGCAACGTCATTGCGCAAGGGGACCAGAGGGGCGCGGCATACGTGTCCAACCACCAGTGCAAAGAGCGCTGGCCCAGGTACACATAATGCCGAGAGACACCCCTCCAGGTCCGTCTGATGGAAAACAGAGTGTGACGTCAGCACGTCAATCGGCGCGGGACGAAGCGTCCAAATGCATCATGTCGCTAGGCAATATGACCTCTATGGGTCACGACCAGAAAACATAAGACAAAACTTTATTAATGCTGAACAATAACACTCCAGATTATTACAACTACAGACACACAAAGACATAAAACATTAAATCAAAATGTAAGAAAAAGACTAAAATTTAAAAACAATTAATCAATAATTGAATAACATCCTCAGACATTAGGTATCCATTTATCGTAATTACGAATTGTGCAGTGCTTGTAAGGGTTTGATAGAATATCATATATATATATATATATATATATATATATATATATATATATATAGAATAAAATAAGGTCACATGTAAATATAAACAGGACCTAATTCATAACACACATATAATTATTCTCAAACCCAGTAGACAGAAAGATGAAATGAGACTATGATACCAATGATATTATCTTATTAAGCTAATTAAACATTTAAAACATTTAAAGCTCTATTTAAAGATAGATAATTATTTAATGCATCAAAAATTGCAAGCATCAATATTCCATAAATATACCATTTTTGGACAACTTGTATTATTGCCATATTACGTAACAGGTAAGACCTTGTAGAGAAGCACATTTATGTATCAAAAAGAAGAGGCCCTATATCCCAGTCTGAATTTAAGCATGTGGGATACGGGTTGTAGAGTAAAAATCCAATATAATTCTCTTTTATTAAGGATATTTAGTCGGTTGCCTCCCCTAATCGAACATGGTACATGTTCTATGCCTAAAAATGACATATTTTTCACATTGCCCATACTACTGTACAATTGCTGAAATGTTGGGACACAGGGTGATTGAAATCTTTTTTAATAATCAAACATAGATGTTCTAGTATGCGTACTTTTAAACATCTGATTGTCCTTCCTATATATTGTTTGACACACCCGCATTTTAATAAATACACCCCATATGTGGTATCACAATTAACAAAAAGGAATTTCTGTGATATTTTTTACCTGTCTTATTTGAAAAAAACTCCAAAGTGCTCTCCATATGTTTGCATACTTTACACTTTGAACAGATAAAGCTACCCTTGGGTAAATTCTTTAAGGGAGCCTTAGTTGTGGAGAACAAACTAGTGGAAACATGATTAGCAATAGTCTTAGCTCTTCTAAAGACCAATTTAGGCCCTTCTTCATAAATGGAATGTAGAATTGGATCTGCAGCTAACACTCCCCAATGCTTTTTAACTATCTCCCTTATTTGATTAGCTTGATTGTTGTGTTGGATAACAAAGAAAGGGGAATGAGAGTGCGTATTTGATTTCTTATGAGTTCTATCTAACAGAACAGATCTATCCATATCCTGAACTTCTAAAAACGCTCTATTTAGGTCCTTACTCAAGTAACCCCTGGCCTCAAAATGCTCCATCAGATCTAGGGTGGCGTAACACATTTTTGCGTGCTGACAGCTGCCACCCTAGATCTCTAATCAAAGGTATACCAAAAGGTCAACTCATTAGATTGAGGATAATTTGTACAAATGATGATGATTTTCTTATACAATCCAAGGATCTGATGGAGCGTTTTGAGCCCAGGGGTTACTTGAGTAAGGACCTAAATAGAGCGTTTTTAGAACTTCAGGATATGGATAGATCTGTTCTGTTAGATAGAACTCATAAGAAATCAAATACACACTCTCATTCCCCTTTCTTTGTTATCCAACACAACAATCAAGCTAATCAAATAAGGGAGATAGTTAAAAAGCATTGGGGAGTGTTAGCTGCAGATCCAATTCTACATTCCATTTATGAAGAAGGGCCTAAATTGGTCTTTAGAAGAGCTAAGACTATCGCTAATCATGTTTCCAATTGTTTGTTCTCCACAACTAAGGCTCCCTTAAAGAATTTACCCAAGGGTAGCTTTATCTGTTCAAAGTGTAAAGTATGCAAACATATGGAGAGCACTTCGGAGTTTTTTTCAAATAAATCAGGTAAAAAATATCACAGAAATTCCTTTATTAATTGTGATACCACATATGTGGTGTATTTATTAAAATGCGGGTGTGGCAAACAATATATAGGAAGGACGATCCGATGTTTAAAAGTAAGCATACTAGAACATCTACGTTTGATTACTAAAAAAGATTTCAATCACCCTGTGTCCCAACATTTCAGCAATTGTAGTATGGGCAATGTGAAAAATATGTAATTTTTGGGTATAGAACATGTACCATGTCCGATTAGGGGAGGCAACCGACTAAATATCCTTAATAAAAGAGAATTATATTGGATTTTTACTCTACAAACCCGTATCCCACATGGCTTAAATTCAGACTGGGATATAGGGCCTCTTCTTTTTGATACATAAATGTGCTTCCCTTCAAGGTCTTACCTGTTACTTAATATGGCAATAATACAAGTTGTCCAAAAATGGTATATTTATGGAATATTGATGCTTGCAATTTTTGATGCATTAAATAATTATCTATCTTTAAATAGAGCTTTAAATGTTTTAAATGTTTAATTAGCTTAATAAGATATTATCATTGGTATCATAGTCTCATTTCATCTTTCTGTCTACTGGGTTTGAGAATAATTATATGTGTGTTATGAATTAGGTCCTGTTTATATTTACATGTGACCTTATTTTATTCTATATATATTCTATATTCTATCATATATATATGATATTCTATCAAACCCTTACAAGCACTGCACAATTCATAATTACGATAAATGGATACCTAATGTCTGAGGATGTTATTCAATTATTGATTAATTGTTTTTAAATTTTAGTCTTTTTCTTACATTTTGATTTTAATGTTTTATGTCTTTGTGTGTCTGTAGTTGTAATAATCTGGAGTGTTATTGTTCATCATTAATAAAGTTTTGTCTTATGTTTTCTGGTCGTGACCCATAGAGGTCATATTGCCTAGCGACATGATGCATTTGGACGCTTCGTCCCGCGCCGATTGACGTGCTGACGTCACACTCTGTTTTCCATCAGACGGACCTGGAGGGGTGTCTCTCGGCATTATGTGTACCTGGGCCAGCGCTCTTTGCACTGGTGGTTGGACACGTATGCCGCGCCCCTCAGGTCCCCTTGCGCAATGACGTTGCACGTTGGTATTGACTATGCAATCGTGCCGCATCTACCGGTGTGCGGACGTCACGGGTTCCGTGTCATGTGACGCACCCGGAAGTAACGGTAATTGGTCCCTACGGCGCCGCGATCATGTATAAATCACACTCCTGATGGTATTTGTGCATTCACCTTGATAAAGGGCTATTCATAGTCTGAAACGCGTTGGTGTGTTTTGTTCTTTATTTGTGATCCATTAAATTAGCTTTATTTTTATGGGAACGCATCCTGGTGGTTTTTTGCTGAATCATCAGCACTGTATATAGTGCTCCATTTTTTCCTTCTTCTTCTTCTCTGATGTTCATCTACAGACGGAGTCACACTCAACCCTGGGTCGCTGGATACTTTGGACTTACTGCATATCGTGGACATTCATCCCATGTGAGTTTATTCCAGTTTGACCCACTTTATTTGGATATTATTCTGATACTTCATCACTGTCCCATGCTATAGGATGTTTAATCTACTGGTCACCGGCAGGTGTTTATGAACATATCCTTACTACTATGCTACGTGGGATCATAATCTACCAGGTTACATCTTGTTGGACAGTTATATAATATATGGGTTGTTTTTTCCAGACATCATTCTGTCTTACTGCGGTTTTGTCTTTAGAGCACCATACAACATTTTTCATATGGAGACCAAGATGGATCGTCTTTTTTGAGACAATGGAGAGGATGGATAGGTGCATGGGTGTTCTTCTGGAGAATATTGAGAGGAACATCATGGGGCTCTATTCTTTGATTTAAGTCCCTGCCCCTGTATGTCTGACACAGGAGCAGGAGGGTAACCTGGAAGTGCCTTATTCTCCCATGGATGAACCGCATCCCTCCCCCCCCCCATGTACCCCATCAATCCCTTTATTATCCTGTACAAAGAAACATTTTCATTCTTTAAATATACTTTTTGGTGTGTTCATGTTTTACTGTTTAGTCACTTACAGTAGTACTATACATAAAGTACTAAAGGCATTTAAATATACTGTATATAAATATCTTGTTGACATACAGTACTGTATACAGTATAAAAATCTTGCAAATAATGTGCATTTACAGTTTAGAAACACTCAGTAGCACTATACTGTACATACTGTAATGTAAAGTTGTAAAGGCATTTAAATATATACAAATATCTCACTGACATACCGTATATATAAATCTTGAAATTAAGTTGTTTTAGTGCTTAAATAAACTTACAGTAGTATTTTAAATAAAGTACTGATATTTAAATATACTGTATCTAAATATATCTGTGACATACACTATAAAAATCTTTAAAATACGTTGCATTTACTGTTAACATACACTTACATTAGCACTATAAATACTGTAATGTAAAGTTCTAAAGGCATTTAAATATATAAAAATGTATCATTGATATACTGTACAGTATACAGTATATACAGTATACTATATAAATCTAGAAAATAAAAGTTATTTTTAATATTTAGATGCACTAACAGCAGTACTGTACAACTGTACAGCAGATATCTATCGAATCCATGAGGAAATGCACTGTATCTTACTGTACAGTAATTTAATTCTGAACAAGGTTACATAATGACACGTGCAGAAATGTGATGATGCATATGCGTTTCAATAAGGTTCCACTTTGACATACACGCATGCGCGGAATATACATTTTACCTTTGGAAGAAGTGGCAACGTATTTTTGTATTATTAATTTTAACTTTATTATCCTTTACAAATAAAATATTTAATTTGTTAAAAATCCTTTTTGTTGTGTGTGTTATATATTTTTAATCTTCAAATTACAATTACACACCCTTGAAGTACTGTACGGGAATAAAAGATAGATTGCATTGCAATTAGATTTTTAGGACAACAACTCGCGATCACCCTGTTTCTCGATGGTATTGCAGACAACGCTAAAATTCAATTTTCAGCACTCGATCAAAACACTAGTAAACACGTGTCTTAACGTGTGAAAATTTCAAGAAATCACGGACCAAGACTGAGTGTACCAAGGAATTCAACTCGCGAAATTATCGGATAACAGCCGCTGCATCTGTAAATACCTTATATACTATCCTGCCCTGTCCTCTGTCCTTTCATTTGGCTAATTAATACTACAGTCTTTCCTCTATTTTCAATTCTAAACCTCCTAGGTTGGGTCCATGTGATACCCAGGACAAAACTTTATTTATTCCATGCTCACTATGCGTAGGATGCACACACAATTCTACAATATCTCATTCACGTTTCTTTGCTCTATGAAAAAGGCTGTGCATAGTTTAAACAAATTTATATTCCTCAATGATCGTAAGAAAGTTTTTAAAAAAAATGTTCTTCTGGGGTAAAGTGGTAAATATGGCTTTTTTTTTGTAACATCTCAAGAACAAAAGTATTAAAAGTGACAGCAAAAAAGTTAAACCTAACAACTGAACCAACCAACCAATCATCATAAGTTACTTTTTCTAGCCAGTAAATTAAATCTTTTGTTATATATTCTGGTCCTATTTAATATCCATAAAACCTGTCCCTTTTCTCACAGCTATTTTTCAAAACCATCCAGAACTATTAAACCAGTCAGTTACATGCAGATGTTTCAATCTTTACCACGTCCATAAATTCTAGTACAATATGTTTAATTTAAACCATTAGGTACACAGACTGTTACACAGACGGTTAACTTTCTGTAGTGTTTTTGGAAGATACTGAATGAGGCAACTCTCATTAGTTTCTTTATCGGTGGATTTGAATAGTGTTGTAGCATCATTAAACCTGGCACAGTTTTATTCTTTGTTCAGCAGTATTTCTGATTAATCTATTCGCACCAGCCCTCATTATGAGATTTTCCCAACATATGTTTGGATACTGCCATGGGGAAATAAATCAGATTGTAGATAATGGACTGGATCATGCAGCTTGATGTTCAGTTTTATCATTTGACCACATATTTAATTTATTCTCCCTTTGCTTTTAGCGTATAGTTAAGGTAATAACTGATCTAGGAACATTACCTCAATATTGCACAGGGAGGGAATTTTCCCCTTTGCTCATAAAAGTAATTGTAGGGTATATCTGTTATTTAAAACAATGTGGCACTTGCCAGCATGTTTACATCCTGCAGCTTTTGAATTGCATTCACTATTAGAAGATTATCAAAAAAGATCAGGCGACACAATGAGACCAGTGAGGGGAAAAACAGGCTTCCCAACGCCCCACAGGAGCACTGACAACTATTACATGGACATTGGCTCATCTCTACTTACTGTAGAAATTAGTAAGACATTACAGTACATGGCAATGATTTAATCACCTCTATGTCATGCAGTGGGTAAATAGGATCAGTTGTATCAATATCAGTTAACATTGTGGATATCTGTGCAAGAAATACCCCACCTCCCTGAACGGCTTAATTTTCTAATCTGATATGTACTGTACAAGAAATGTATGTTGGGTTTAGCGTGATGTTATCTTAAATTGTCTGCAAATTCTTTTACCCTGTATGGATATTCATATGACCATGGAATCTATGACAGACGTATGCTGTGTGTATGATATGCACCATGGTTCCTAAGTTTTTGTAAACTTGTCCATTGAGTCGTGGAAGAACCTAGTTATCTTTTCAATGTACATTATTATTATTATTATTATTCACATCCTGTTAAGGATAAGGAAATTTGAGGAGCCGATTGCTTCCAGTTGGCCACAATCATACATCAGATGGCAGAAAACAGATGGGTAAAATGTTACCCTTGGTATTTAGAAATTCCCAGTTTTGGTCTATTCAACAGTGCTGCCCAGGAGTCTGGGGTTAGACTCAGTCCTAAAATTCTGTTTATGATGGTATAATTTCCGGTCCATAGATTTTTAATCTCGTATTCCCAACATGCGTGTAACATGTCCTGACCTGTCCACACTTTCTGAAACGAAGCGGGGAGGATGGCAGGTAGATTTTGTTTAGCTTTGCCTGGGTAAGATACCAGTGAACGAGAAGCTTATAGCTATTTTCTTTGATTGTTATGCTCAAAGAAACCTTTCGAACGGATTCCCATATTTGTTCCCAGTCCTCCCTCTCCAGAGACTCCACCAGTGCCTCTTTCCATTGCCTCATATAGAGCAGTTTCATGTCTAGCACTGTTATTAGAAAGGTTTGGTATATTGTTGAGATCATAGATTTCGCATATGGGTCATAATTACATACAGTATGGTATGTTGGAGGAACAGGATTTTGCCAATAAGTAAAAGGAAAAGGCGATGTGTCTCAGTTGGCGGTATCGAAACAGTTCTCTTCTATGTGCTTTACAGTATGTTTGTCTATGATATCTGAAAATGTACGTAGTCTGTCAAAAAACAGTACATCTTTTATTCTTGTGAAAGTCTTTTCTTTCCACCATGAGCAGTCTGCCTCTGTCATTCCTGATTTAAAGGCCGGGTTCTTGAACAAGGGGGTCATGTTTGTTTCCTTTGTAGTCAACTAATATTTAAATGTTAGTGTATCCCAGAGTTTGAGAGAGTATGTTAATATAGGGTGTACTTTCGTAATTGGTGTTTTGTGTTCGGGTAATAACCACAGTAAGGAATTTGTGGTCTGCGATTTTATCTCCTCGGCCTCTTTTTCTACCCATCTGTTATTTTTGTCAGACAAAGGCCATAGTGAGTTGGTTAATTATGTCTGCCCCATTAATAAGCTAGCAAGTTTTGTAGTGGTTGTCCTCTAGCAGGTATTAATCTTTATGCTATACTGTAGAGTGGCCCTTTTAGTTATAGGTTTTTTATTTTACCAGATAAAGTCTGAAATTCTCTTCAGGAGATTTTCCATTTTTGTTTATTTATTGGGTTTGGAAGAGAACGAAACACATAGCAGTCTGGGAAATAGGTTCATTTATACCGAGTGTATCCTGCCTATCGAAGAGATTGGGTAACATAGCTCACTTAATTAGATCCTCCTGTGACAGGGTGGTTTCCCTATCAAATAGCTTGACACGGAAAACATATCTGTAGCTATTGAGTCCAGCGGAGAGCTGGTTAATCTCAGCCTTAGTGCTCGATGAGGTAATTGACCAGCTTTCACCTGGCTCGTTAACAGGGTTTAAAGGCCTGGATCACAGCAGTCTGGAGGATCTCTGATCCAGGAAGATACGCACCTTTGACTGCTGTAGAGACCATGCTGCACTTGGACTTTCACCCCCTACCCTACCCAGGAGGAAGCCGGGAGCCAGAAGGTAAACTTACTTGCTACTGACGGTGGTTGTTATAGTTGGTAAGGGGCTTAGTCCTCCAAACTATAGTTAAGGAATAACCATTATAATAGTCAGCGTTCCAGAAAAGAGCTAAGCATGTTTGATTTTGTTGCTCCCTTATGCTGAACGTAAGCACTTTTTTGGTTACCTTGTTTTTGCTGCATCTGGGTTGAGGGAAAAGCCTGTGTGTCAGAGACTCCAGGTGCGGATTGGATCTCAGTGGCTGGAACAGCAGGAAGCAGGCAAAGGCATAGTCGGAGTCACAGGCAGGATCCAGGGCAAGGAATCATAGTCAGGTCATGGGAGAGGGCGATTTGCGTAAACTCTACAGATTCAACAACTCGTTTATAGATTCAGCAATCTGTTGCGGAAATGGCTAAGACCGGCCCTGCAGTGACACTACTTTATATGACAGACATACGTGGCACAGTACTGAGAAGGTTTCAGTCATATGATTTTCAATGTTAGACAAGGTTGACTTCCATATCTGTAAGACACTATTATATCAGGTACAGCAGTGTAAGGAATCGGGGAACACGCCCCCTGTGGCGTGTTCCCTCCTTACCTGCTGCATCTCAGTTTCCTGCTCTCCTTACAGAGCACGCACGCACCCACGATTCCTCTACTCGTACCACAGAGGCAGGCCCACCCCCGGTCGCGTAGTGCATTCTCTCACGCGCTGCACGTACACGTGAAGGCATGCGCTGCCCTCCAGCTGCGAGTCAAGATTCTTTGATGTCTCTCTGTGTTCTGAACCTTTCCTTGCTTCCGCAGAGGCCACGCCTCTGCTCCGCCCCTGCCTTGTCTTTTCTACAGGAAGTGTCTTCAAGTATTCTGAAGCAAGCGACGCCATCTTGCTTTCTGGCAAATACTGCCCTCTTCCTCCTGACAGGAAGAAAGCCTCTCTCTGACTTTCTCATTGCCAACAGCTGCCGCTGCCTTTTAAATACAGTAGCTGTCCCCCAGCCAGGAGGTAAGAGAGGACCTGGCTACATCAGCTATTTATTGCATCTCTCATCATATTCTCCATTGGTCATGAATTCGATATTTTAACTGCTCATCGAACCCTTTCATTTGTTGCTTGTGAAATCTCCTATATTCCAGCCGTAAAGGATTACCCTGTGTCATTTGTACTGCCCGTGGAATGGATAGTTATTTTGAAAGATCCGAATATATTGTATATAGTTATCATATCCCCTCTTACACACCTCTTTTCTAAAGTAAATAAATCTAATTTAGCTAGCTTCTCCTCAGAAGTCAGATTTTCAATCCCCTTTATTAATTTGGTGGCTTTTCTCTGCACTCTCTAGTTCCATAATGCATTTTCTATGGAAAATAAACACAGAAGCGCACCAAGGGTCAAGATTTATGTAATAACAATAAAATAAATAACATGTAAAAACTTACATATAAAAATATATAGGTCCAGTAGATCAGTGCACAGGTAATCAGTTTGAATGGGTTCCTAGGCGCAGGGGGTAGGTGCTGAGGTTCACAGATCAGTCCCGCGCGCTGGGGCTGGCTTGCTCGGCACCACTCTGTTGTTACTTCCGGGTTGCGGCTTCTCGCAGGACCCGTGTATAGTAGTCCACCACAATCGCCGGTATTCCAACACACATCCCACTCGAGCGAAGAGAAGGAAAGGTCTCTAGCTTCTTGTGGGAGGGCTGGAGCTTGTTCAACCAAAGGTCTGGATACCAGTGTGCACTGTGTGAACTCCACAACGCGTTTCACACAATTCAGTGTTTCATCCGTACTTGACTGCCTGATGAAGCACTGAATTGTGTGAAATGTGTTGTGTGAAATGTGAGGCTTCCTGGTGGGGGAGCAATGTAGAAAAGAGTGCAGCGCACCGCGATCCAAATGAAGAACAGGTCTGGCCAAAAATAGTATCTTTAATTCCTGGTGGGGGAGATTGATGGACGAGAGTACCTCCGGTGCCTGTGCATACACTGCAGGACACCCGGACCGGCCCAAAGCACGAAAGCATGATGCCCTCAATGTGGCACGTTCTACCTGTGGCCTACCGAGCCATGGCCCATGATCAAGACCCCTCGGGGTGCCTCTCCGGGAACCCTAACGGAGGTGGCGGAGACGGTGGAGAAGGCTACCCTAGTTCCCTGCATCACCGCTGAGGTGGGAACCAAGGCCCAGCCAACTGCAGAGCCGAGAGATGTTCCGGCGGAGAAGAGCGCGACCGCAGTGGAGGTACCGGAGCGGGCCCATTTTGTACTACTACCCACTGGTGATGCTGCAAAAGACCCAGGTGACTCCCTAGCGGAGGATCCGAGCAAGTCGTCTTGGAGGAAGAAGATGGCGTTTCATCGGTGGCGATGTGCCTACCGGAGAACCACCCCAGCTGTAACAAAGATGGCGGTCCACTTACCAGAGAGAGGGAGCAGACGAGTCCGGACACCTCTCGACGGCGAGCGCTGGTGTGGCCTGAGGCCCGTAGCAGTCCCACGGCCATGGTGTCTCCCAGTGTGGCGGAGACGGGATCCGAGACGGCTCCGGAGGAACCAGAGATCATCAGCCGTCAGCGGAGCGGTAAGGAGACACACCCACCCCCTTACTCCCGCCAGGCGAAGAAGGAATCTGCAGAGGGCGAGAGAGAAAGGCTTGCGGCCTACCTGCCCGTCCGTGGATCGGATGATCAACCTCCGCCCCTTCCGGTCCTCGACGTACTTCCAGTGCGAGACCACGGAGCGGATGGAGAGTCCGCGGGCCACAGTGATGACGTCACTTCCGGGTCCAGCTGGCACGGAGGCCCGGCAGTGATATTTGCAGCAAGAGGAGCAGCCATGGCAGCTGCACTTGCCACACTCAAAAGCCACAGTATTTACAGATGTCATATTCTCTAGGCTGCTGTTCCCATGCTTGGCCACCGGGACTGCTGCCACTCTCAATGTCTGGTTCTAGCCTGCAGTTTTGTTAACCCATTCTCAGCTGGTGGAGGTAAGTGGCTCCTCCTTCCCAGGTTTTAAGCCCGCCCCTCCCCACTTCCCTAGTTTGCAAGTTCCTCATTCTGCTGGATATAGACCCACTGTGGTCTTTCTCCCTCCTAATAGAGGTAAATGAGAATTTTAATCCTATAGAGGTATATTAGTATTTTATCTGGTAGTGTTAGGACTTGCGAACAGGTGTCTGCCTTGACGTGGCTCGCAAGCTTACAATGCTTTGGCCAAAGGGTTAAACTAAATGACCCTATTTCAAGAGAATATATAAGTATTTTACTGTGTATTTCTGTCATGTTGGATGTAGCATTGGGCTTCTCTGTCGTCTGTTGTATACATATGCCACGCTCAATAGCACTCCATTTTGACACATATACAGTACATATATATATATTTTGTGGGGGCTCAGGTGTTTCCAAAAAGAGCTTGCTGGGGTTCTGTGTTTTGTTAACCCATTCTCAGCTTTTCCAGCTGGTGGAGGTTAGTGGCTCCTCCTTCCCAGGTTTTAAGCCCGCCCCTCCCCACTTCCCTAGTTTTCAAGTTCCTCATTCTGCTGGATATAGACCCACTGTGGTCTTTCTCCCTCCTAATAGAGGTAAATGAGAATTGTAATCCTAATAGAGGTATATTAGTATTTTATCTGGTAGTGTTAGGACTTGCGAACAGGTGTCTGCCTTGACGTGGCTCGCAAGCTTACAATGCTTTGGCCAAAGGGTTAAACTAAATGACCCTATTTCAAGAGAATATATAAGTATTTTACTGTGTATTTCTGTCATGTTGGATGTAGCATTGGGCTTCTCTGTCGTCTAGCCTGCAGTACCTATACTTGCCCACCGGGAGTGCTGCTGCTAAACTAAGGAACATTCCAGACTCTGATACTGTACCTGACACCTCTGCACCTGTGCTCCACCTCCCAGCCTGCCTATATAAACCTCCCTTTCCTGTTCCTCTTTGCCTGTTTATACTGGTTCCTTAGCTTCTGCAAGGTTCCTGTGTTTACTGCTGTGCTAGCTATTGCTATCATCCTGTTCCAGTTTCCTCGTTGCCGACCTCTGCTTGTTTCCTGACTTTGCTACCTGCCGCCTGCCTCGGACCCCTGCTTGTTTCCTGACTTCGCTCCCTGCTGTTCCTGCCACTGGGATCCACTTCAGCCGAAGTCCAATCCTTGACAGAATAAACAGGCCCTACCATGGATTCCGCCGGAACAGACCTGGCCCAGGCTCGGACACAGAAGGACTTACAACATATCATGGTTGGTTTTCAAGAACAACAAGGACATCTTATCAAACGTCTTGGTCACGTGGAAGAACAGGATACCCTCTGGAAAGAACGGGATGCCCGCCAGGTAGAACGTGGTGCCCGCTGGGAAGAATGTGTCGTCCGCGCGGAAGGATGTGCCCTCCGCTCAGAGGAACGAGCTGCCGCCGCAGAAGCTGAAAACCGTGAACTACGTGCAGCTTTAATCACCGCATCTGTTCAAAAGACTCTGACTGTGCAAACCGCGCCCCGTGTAACCCTTCCGGAAAAATTTGGAGGAAAAAGACAATCTTTTCGGGATTTCCTTAATCAATGCAGACGTGTTCAAGCTTCAGCCTACCATCTATAATACCAACGAAGCCCAGGTTGGACTGATCATAACCCTGCTCAAGGATGAGGCCCTTGCTTGGGTCTCCCCTATGTTAGAACAGGATAGCCCACTACTAAGGGACCTGGAGGAGTTCATTGATGCCATGAGTCTTATTTTTGATGACCCAAATCGTAGTGCAACCGCTGAGGCAACTCTGAACAATCTTCGTCAAGGAAGACGCTCGGCAGCTGAGTACGCCGCTGAATTCCGCAGATGGGTTAACGATACTGAGTGGAATGAGGCCGCGCAGAAATATCATTTTCGGCAGGGTCTCTCGGAGCAAGTTAAAGACGAACTAGCCCGGGTGGAGACCCCAGAGAGATTTCAGGACTTTGTCCGTTTATGCATCCAAATTGATCGCAGGCTTACGGAAAGACGATTGGAGAGATAGGGGTTCATGCCAAGCAACCCCGGGTTTAGAGATGTCAGTACCCCAAGACGTTCCAGGGAGACTGAGGAGGAGCCGATGCAAGTAAATACACTGCGGGGACCCATCTCAACCGGGGAAAGGAATAGACGCCGAACAGAAGATCTCTGTTTATATTGCGGAAACGATGGGCACTATCTCGCTGATTGCCCAAACAAGTCCAGGCGGTCTTCTTTCCAGAGCCCTAGAAGAAATCAGCTGCACGCTATTTCAAAAACTGTTCTCTCTGCTTCTCAAAGGAAAGATAACCCTCCTTCGCTACACCCTCACCTCCTGGTTCCTATTATCATCGAGGAAGGAACACATCGTTTATCAACCACAGTAATGGTCGACTCAGGGGCGGCAGGGAATTTTATGGACATAGAATTCGCCAAGAACAATTCGGTATCATTTGTAGCCAAGGAATCGTCAGAAAGGATGGAAGTCGTTGACGGTTCTCCCTTGAGCTCTGGACCTGTTACCCATGAAACCAGTAACTTAACACTAATCATGGAGCCCAATCACCAGGAGAAGATTTCATTTGGTCTCATTCCATCACCTTTGTTTCCAGTGATTCTAGGAATTCCATGGCTCATGATCCATAACCCACTAATCGACTGGAAGACCAAGACACTCACGTTTCCCTCGGAGCACTGTCAGCTAGCCTGTCTACCTAAAACTCCTATACCAGAGTGTGTAGGAATACATAAGATTTCCTCGTCTCAAGAAAATCTTCTGCCGGCTCCTTACTCTGAGTTTTTAGATGTGTGTGACAAGAAGAACGCGGATACGCTTCCCCCACATCGCTCTTATGACTGTCCCATTGAATTATTACCGGGTGCTGCTATTCCGTTTGGAAGAATTTATTCCCTCTCAGAACTGGAATTGAAGGTCCTCAATGACTACCTACAGGAGAACCTATCAAAGGGTTTTATCCAACCCTCTACTTCTCCAGCAGGCGCTGCGCTCTTCTTTGTGGGAAAGAAAGACGGTTCTCTACGCCCCTGCATTGACTATCGGGAACTAAATAAGATAACGGTGAAGAACAGGTACCCATTACCTCTGATTCCTGAACTATTGGAAAGAATTCGGTCAGCCAAAATCTTTACCAAATTAGATCTCAGAGGAGCGTATAATTTGGTCCGCATTCGACCCGGTGACGAATGGAAAACAGCCTTCCGAACCCGTTATGGGCACTATGAATATCTGGTGATGCCTTTCGGACTCTGTAATGCCCCTGCTACCTTCCAGCATTTAATCAATGATGTCCTCCGAGAGTTATTGGACCAATTCTTAGTGGCATACCTGGATGACATCCTAGTCTTCTCAGATAACACCAGAGACGTGTCCGAATTGTCCTTGAGCGTCTTCGTAAGTACAAATTATACATCAAGTTAGAAAAATGCGAATTCGAAAAAACCAGCATGCAATTTCTCGGTTACATCATCTCTCCCGAGGGTTTGAGTATGGACCCAGGCAAGATTCAAGCCGTGGTGGAATGGCCAATCCCTCGGAATGAAAAGGACATTCAGAGATTTGTGGGTTTTGCCAATTTCTATAGACGTTTTATTAAAAATTTCTCTGGCATTATTGCCCCAATCACCCAACTCACACGGAAGGAATTCCCCTTCAAATGGTCTCCTAAAGTGGATGCGGCATTCGAACAATTGAAGTCACTCTTCACATCTGCCCTTATCCTCATCCATCCAAATCCAGAATTACCATTCATCTTGGAAGTGGATGCATCCAACTACGCTGTTGGTGCCATTCTGTCACAAAGAATTGGACCCAAGATGCTCCTTCATCCATGTGCCTTTTATTCATACCAAATGTCAACAGCTGAACGAAATTATGACATCGGAAACAAAGAACTCTTGGCTATAAAAGCTGCATTCTCTGAGTGGAGACATCTACTGGAGGGGGCCAATCACCCAATTACGGTCTTTACGGATTACAGGAACGTAGAATTCATTCGATCCGCAAAGAGACTGTCTGCGCGACAAGCCAGGTGGGCTCTCTTCTTTGCAAGATTTCAGTTCCACATCTCCTACCGCCCTGGCTCCAAGAATGGAAAAGCCGACGCCTTGTCACGGTCCTTTCCTAATCCTAGTTCAGACAAAGAGCAAAAAGAAACTATTCTTCCAAAAAGAAATTTTTTGGGCGTCACATTCTCCGGCGATCTCCTCACACGAATAAAGGGAGCCTACTCAAATGACTCTTTTCTTAAAAACCCTCCTCCGGAAGCAGAACTATTTCTATGTGATGGTCTCTGGAACTATAAGGATCGTCTGTTCGTCCCTAAGGAGGTAAAATTAGAGGTGCTCCAATTAATGCACGACACCCGACCCGCTGGTCACCCAGGTGTCCTCAAGACACAGGAACTGTTGTCTCGCTCTTTTTGGTGGCCTAAATTAGCACAAGATGTTAAAGACTATGTCCTCTCCTGTGAGACTTGTGCTAGGACCAAGACCCCTCGAGCATCACCGGTGGGTTTACTGCAGCCCCTTCCGGTTCCAACTCGTCCTTGGGGGTCCATATCAATGGATTTTATTGTTGACCTGCCCCGATCAAGTGGACATAATACCATCCTGGTAGTGGTGGATCGACTTACAAAGATGGCTCACTTCATTGCAGCACTGAATCTTCCTTCTGCAGACCAGAGAGCCAAGTTGATTATGAAAGAGGTGTTTCGGCTTCACGGGGCTCCTGATGAGATCATATCCGATAGAGGGGTACAATTCACTTCAAAATTTTGGAGGACCTTCTGTTCCTCTCTAGGAATTCGTTTACATTTATCGTCTGGCTATCATCCACAATCCAATGGCCAGACAGAAAGGACCAATCAGACTTTGGAACAATACTTACAATGTTTTGTTTGTCATCTCCAGGATGACTGGATTGATTTCCTACCATTAGCTGAGTTTTCATACAACAATTCACATCATTCTTCGACTCAGAAGAGCCCCTTTTTCTCAAATTATGGATTTCATCCAACCATTATTCCTCGTTTTCCATCTTCGGGCCCCATTCCGGCAGTTACAGAGAAACTGGAGACTCTGCGAGACATCCAGGAGACCCTCAAAGAGACATTTCATGAGACTCAAGTAAAGTACAAAAGAGCAGCAGACCAACACTGCAGACCCTCTCCAGAATTTCAAGTCGGGGATAAAGTCTGGCTTTCTACAAGGAATCTACGTCTAAAGGTTCCAACCATTAAATTGGGCCAAAAATACATCGAGCCATTTCGCATCTCAGCACTAATAAATCCAGTGTCCTTCAGATTAGAGCTTCCTGAGACCATCAAAATACACCCTGTGTTTCATTCTTCTCTGCTGAAACCTTTCCGTGAGAATCCGTTTCCTGGACGGAGACTTCCTCCCCCTGAACCCGTCCTCGTGGATAACGCAGAGGAATTCATTGTGGAGAGAATTTTGGATTCCAGGTTACACCGAGGGAAACTACAGTACCTGGTTCACTGGGGGGGCTATGGCCCAGAGGAAAGGTCTTGGGAACCCAAAGATTTTGTACATGCTCCGTGACTAGTCAAAGCTTTACACTGGAGATATCCAGACAAGCCTAGCAAGGATCGTCCGGAGAACGCTCTTGGGAGGGGGGGAGTAATGTCATATTCTCTAGCCTGCTGTTCCCATGCTTGGCCACCGGGACTGCTGCCACTCTCAATGTCTGGTTCTAGCCTGCAGTACCTATACTTGCCCACCGGGAGTGCTGCTGCTAAGCTAAGGAACATTCCAGACTCTGATACCTGACACCTCTGCACCTGTGCTCCACCTCCCAGCCTGCCTATATAAACCTCCCTTTCCTGTTCCTCTTTGCCTGTTTATACTGGTTCCTTAGCTTCTGCAAGGTTCCTGTGTTTACTGTTGTGCTAGCTATTGCTATCACCCTGTTCCAGTTTCCTCGTTGCCGACCTCTGCTTGTTTCCTGACTTCGCTCCCTGCTGTTCCTGCCACTGGGATCCACTTCAGCCGAAGTCCAATCCTTGACAACAGAGGAGCACGAAGCACGCCGGGGAGGGAGAGCAGAAAGATGCCCACTGGTCGCGGCATTGCCCGACTGATAGACTCTTTCATGGACATTGCCGCTGCCCCAGTCCCTACCCTTAGTGCCATTGCCCCGGCCACTGCCCCTGCCCCATCACAAGTCATGACACTAGGACCTAGTGGGGATAAATTGGTTAAGAATCCCAAGTACTCTAAAGATTGGAGGGATTGGGACTTGAGTGACAAGGGGTTTGATGGGGAAATACCATATGACAATGTAATTCGTGTGTCTAAACCTATACCATTTTCTCCTGTGTCTAGAGGGAGGGCCCAAGGGTCCCATACTACTGTGGAGGCAGGGCCTGTGAGTAAAGTGGTCCATAAGATGAACCCCACCATCTATACAGATGATACAAGAGGTAGATGCAGAGGCTCGCACTCTACTGAGGCGGTCAAGTCCAGTGTATCTTCACAAACAGAGTCAGAGGCAGGTACTTCCAGTGCAGTGTCAGAGTACGAGCACCGTGACAAGTGGTGAGCACCCCTATTTACAGGATACCACAAGGGGATGGACCGTACGAGGTTCCTGCTGATCAGAAACAACATAGTCGACCATTGGTGGGCGGTGGGTGCCTTTACTCCCCAGGAGGTGGCGGATGAGTTAGAGCACAGATACCAGGAGATAGAGCAGAAGAACATCCTTCCTAAGGGGGCTGCCATACTGTACGATGATATTGCCCCAGAGGAACCTGAGTTTTGGGTACTGCCAAGCAGGGCGGGTAGCCGTAAACTCACAAAACTAAGCAGAGCAGACAGAGCCATAATGGCCAGGTATAGGCAATCTCATGGCTATGAATTCCCTTACGTGCCTGAGCCTATAATGCAAGAGATTGAGGAGCAGAGGGATAGCTGGCTCAGAGAAGCGGTGATGGAGTACTTACGGACTAGATTCGGTAAGGCAGGTTACCACAATTAGGATAAGATATGTGATGTGATCCGGGCCTGGAGCGTAGGAAGAAGTATATACATGCACAGTGTTGTGTATCGGCCAGAGTATGGGTCGGTACAGCCATACTATGTTAAGGTAACGGATATAATGGGCGGGAAGTACGAAAGCCTGACCCGCAACATTATTACTAAGTTGGTTCTTCATGTTGGGAGTAACCGTGTGCCTTTTGTTATACGCCATCTGGGTGGATGGTCTGATGCATAAACACAACATGCAATGTGTTTGTTTCCTAGGTTGTTCACCTGCAGGATGGTGCTGCTAAAGTTAGGTCCAAGTGGGTAACATTGGATTCCACCTGAGGGAGAGTGTAGCCCTGGTAAGATTTTGGGCTATATATCTTTCTCCTACTGGTGTAAGTCCTGCTAATGGCAGGCTGCCAGTAGTTATCATGGGTTTCCCCCGCTTCAAGCCCTGCCTTGATTGGTGGAGGTAGGCCCCCTGACTCTGTGTGGAAGGCAAGAGACACAGGGGAGGGGCCTGCTGACGTCATGAGGGGTGGGGCTGTCTAAATTTAGTTGCCTGATCTTGTCAGAGTTAGTTCGTGTTGGAGTGCCTGACTGGACAGTCAGGATTAGAGTGAGACCTGTTCTAGGAGTGAGAGGAGCGAGGCCTGCCCTGGGATCAGAGGCAGGAGAATGCAGGCGTATATTTGGAGGAGAAGCTAAGGCCAGACTTATTAGAGCTGATAGCACTATAGTGTGGTGGACCAATGCCCCTCACCCTGCTCAGGGGGTGAGGGGGGGAAGCTAGCCTCACCTCGAGGTCTGCACCTTGGGGTGGGTGTCGGGAGTATTGGAGCTCCATACAGCCCATCCTGAAGGGGTACAGCCTCGAGGAGAAGGAGAGGAGGAGGATACCCTGTACACTGCTGCTGCTGCTGCTGCTGCTGCTGCTGCTGCTGCTGCTACTATTGTGAGCTGTGTACAATAAAGAGACATTGATGCTTTTAATAAGAGACTTGTGTGAGACTGAAATCTCTCGCCCTGAGACCAGGGCTTCTCTGGGAGGATTTCACCCTACCCCTATAGGGCTCGCCAGAGATGGAGGTGCTGCACCGTTGCTAAAGAAGATGGAGGCACCAACCCCAGAAGCCTGTCCCTGTTGTCCCCTATACCATCGCGGGAGACTCAGGCCCTCCTGTTACCCGCAGGTATGCACCACCCACAGACATAACCACCCCTCACTACACCCTAGGGGTCCAGTTTGCGACCGGGGAGGGGGGAACATAAGTTACATACAATAAACAAGAAAAATAAAATAAAAATAAAATGATGCAATACAATACAATACAAATGATATTCCAATCCCACACTGTCCTTCAGAGTCTTTGCAGCCTGTTTCAAGGGACCACCAATCCCTAAATGGAATCTATGGAAAAAACAAAAAAAAACAGGCACACTTATAGTGTAGTAAGTATCAAGAATATTTATGGACTGGTAAAAGTATAAATTGCGCACTCACAAACATCACAGAAATGTAAGCATGTATGAGACTATGCTCAATCGCCAACCAGGAAGACTGTAGGGTCCAAGCAGTGTACAAAATGATCCTCCGGGGGCTTCACCATATGAAGTAGGGAACGGTGCCTGTGTATATGGTTACCGTACTGCTGCGGCACAGTTTATTCGAGCATTTGCCCGTTCTGTGCCGCAGCAGTAGCCTGGCGCGCGCCCGAGTGTGACGGGTGCACGCCGAAGCAGCGGAAGAGCGCCCTCCGATCGGGGCGCTCTCCCTACCGCTGCCGGGTCCGCCGGGTCCCCCGGAACCCCCTGCCGCTGTCCCGCGATCGCGGGACACCAGGGCTCCCTCGGGGAGCCCCTGGACACGCGTGCAGCGGGCGCACGCTCCCGATGACGCGTGACCGCGCGTCTATGACGCGCGGCACGCCGAGGGGCGGCCACTAGCAAGCCGGGAGATTTCCCGGCTTGCGGTACCGACCACACTTCAATAAAGTGTGTCGGTAGTGTATATCGGGTGCTCTGCGTATTTCCCACGTCTTCAAAAGAGTCCCAGCAGTGTAGTACGTGCAGCAACGGAGGCTCCACCGCGCACGGCACGAGCTAAACCTGAGTAGGTACGCTCCGTGTACCGAGTGCTCCGTGTACTTCCCTGCTCACGTGTCTCTGATCTCCAGACTATCGCGAGGAATGAAGTGTCCCTGGGAGGTTTCTGAACGGACCGTCACTCCACCCAGTGGTGATTCAATATATGGTTGGCAAAAGTCAATAGACAATGCTAATGCTACAAACTGTGTGTGAATGGTGCAAAAATAAAGCATAAAATAATCGGGGGTACTAACACGTGTACTCCAGAACACATCCTACAAGTTTCATCCTTAAGACTTCGTCAGGGGTATATATATCCCCAATCTGATTGGTTGTAGTAGACCACGTGACAGAGTAATTTGTGGGAAAATATGTGACATCATCCAAATTGAGTCACATGGTCTACTACAACCAATCAGATAGGGGATATAATTTCCACAATCTGATTGGCTGAAATACCATGTGAATCCGGCAATCTTGGATTTAGTGACGTCATCTTAAAGGGAAATGAAGCACAGACATTCTAATTGGCTGGCTTAATTCCCATTAAATGACGTCATAGAAAAAAAAGGCACATGGTTTTAACAAAAACATAAACAATACAGACCGGCGCCGCAATAGTCCAAAGGGGATAATAAAGTCCAATGGTGTAAATGTCTCTAGTATTGAATATCTGTAGATATGATGCGATATTCCAGCCTTCTCCAAGATGTTACTCCATATACATATTCAGAAAAAGAGACAAAGAAAACACATCATAGTGCAACAATGCTGATACTAACATACAGGACAAACAAAACGGGACAAACACTACATAAAACAAGTAAGGCTGACTATATTAAAGAGTTAATTTATTACACATATATAAATGAGGCAGATGCGGGATCCGGTGTTTTAAAACCAGAATCCTACTTACAGGACTGCCACAGATCATAAGCAGAGGATAGGATGTATCTGTTCCGGTTGCAGCTCCGTCCGAACACGTGACCTCCCAGGATCTCTCTCATTCGGCGACCGGAACTACGTCACTCTATGCGATTCTGGAGCTCTCCGGGGGCTGACGCCCTCTCTCTCACCGGAATCACCTCACTGGGGTCGGGTTTGGAGCGCCGAAAATCTCCTCTCCAAGCAGATTCTGTGGCAAACGTTCAGCAAGTTCTCTGCCACACTGCACAATAAAACTTCTAACAAACGGCCCAGCGCGTTTCGTGCACATGCGCACTTCTTCAGGGGATCGCACGAAACGCGCTGGGCCGTTTGTTAGAAGTATCTGAGGGCCCCCAGACACCCATGGGAACCCCCCAGGGGTACACTGTGGGGCCTGCGGACACCGTCGGGACCACCCAGGGACCCCCGCCGGCCTGTGGTATTAATCCTGTGTGTAAAAAAATTAATAATGGTTTTATTTGGGGGAACAAGGGGTGGGTGGGTTGTGTATTGTTGTTTATTAAATATTGTAATGGTTTTTGGGGGCCTAGGAGGTGGGTAGTAGGGCTGTTGTGTGTATTTTTTTTATCGTGGGTAGCGGGGGTGGGTGAAGGGTGTATTATCCCCAAGGATGGGTGTTTAGGCCTACTGGGTGGGTAGCGGGGGAGAGTGGGTTAACCCTTTAATTATTATAGCGGTTAATAACCGCTAAGGTGATTAAGGGGCCAGGGACATTAGATTGTATTTTTTTATGTACTGTATTGTTTGTGGCAACGGAGGACATGGACGGTGATGAGGATGAGGATGGCCTTCATCGTGGCAGCCTGGCAGGGGTGAGTGCAAGATTTATTTACTTTATTTATGCTTTTTATTGTATTTTAAATGGGCAAATGCACTATTATCCATATGTGGATAATAGTAATTTTGCCCATTATTGTACTGTATGTGTTGGGGGGGGGGGGGGTGTATTTATTTAAAAGTATTAGTCTTTATATTTTTTTGGGCACACCATTGGTACCGCAGGCCAGAGGGGACCCCCGGACTCCCGCGCGGATCACCCGAGGGCCCTGGACTCCCATGGAGAAAACACGAGGGCCCATGAACCCCCGCGGGGATCACCCGAGGGCCACAGACACCCACGGGGATCACTCGGGGACTCCTGAGGGGATCAGCCGGGGACACCCGCCGGCCTGTTTTAATGGTGTGCTGGAAAAAAAGGTAAAACAATGCTTTTTTGACTGTCTTCATTAAAATTCTGGCGTGATTTTAAAGCACGATTGACTTATCACTTCTTAGTGAATCACGCGGACTTGCAAAGAACGGTGCAATTGCCGTTTTTTGCCTGATCGGATGTGTTTTTTTTCACAGGGCTGCTAAAGCGCTGTTATCACTGCTTAGTGAATAACTTAGCAGGCAGTTTCGGCCTTAAAAGCCACTTATCACTCTTAATAGCAGTTATCACTGCTTAGTGAATCGCCCCCTCTGACTGTTACTCAGGGACCTATCTGGGGCCGGCCTCAGCCTGAGAGAGCTTAACAAGGATTCCAGTGTATCCTATCCCTTCCTAAACAGGAACGGACTCTTAACCTGTACAACATCAGGAACCAGTCACACAGGCTTTGCCCATATCCAAGATGACCGCCGCAGCTACTGCCCTTTCTTCAAGACTCAGATTCCAGAGGTATGAAGGGGGGAATCCCTGCTACACATACAATATATTATCTTAATGTACTGTAATGTACTGTAATGTATAATTTCTGTTCATTTAATGTAACCACGTATTGTCATCATAACTCTGTGCCCAGGATATATTTGAAAACAAGAGGTAACTCTCAATGTATTATTTCTTGGTAAAACCATTTTACAAACAAATGAAACCACTATGGTTACTAAAGAGTTAATAATATTGGGATGTATGAATGGGTGTTTTTTCCGACTACTTCAGGCTTTCCAATATAGTTTTCCAAATTGGCTGGTTCACCACACTGGGGTAGGTGGGGGTGAGGGGGGATACAATTCAGAGGCATGTGATTACCTTATTGTAGCTCCTCGGTTTATTGACTAGCATGTGAGTTAGTGATTTCATGAAAATGACTCATTTACATTTGGCTGAAGACCGCTCCATATTTTTTCTCTGAGCTACTTCAGCTGCCTCTTCATCCTTTATTGAATCAGGTGAAAGTAGCTTTGGCAGTTTGTTGCTAATTTGTTTATGGAAAAAACAGCCAACGCACACTCTTTGGTGTATATTGAATAGGGCCCTTAGTGTGAAGACATCTGCCAAAATCATGCTGCCTGCTGTGTGTAAAGCAGTATTGTCTTCAGTGCATGGAATTAGGCCTCTTGTCACTTAGGAAAGTTATACCACTGACGAGAAGTGGGTTGATGCAGCTGACATTGCATATTGAACAAAAATTCCCTAATCAGGCCACCGGGACTAACAGCAGTACCATTCATTTGATAAATAAACCCTACAGACTGTACATTTTAAAGAAAGCAAACACTTTAAGACTGTGGTATAAAACAATTCTGATCTCTTTATGTAAATCTAACTTCATTGCCTAGAGTTTGTTCAAAAACAAAAAAGATTGCCAATGGAAGCAACAGCCCGTTTCAGAAGTCAGAACTTAAAAGTTTTCACCTTCCTCCATTTTTTTTCTACGCTGATATTATTCATTTAGTGAAATCCAAAACAATATTATTACAGTATGTTGAAATTGTTAAATATGATTGTCCTCTTCAAAACCATAATAAAGTGATAATGTCATAGGCTATTTAATGTGCTTTGTGCATTTGTTGTATTGTTTTTTTTTTTTTTGTTCAGATACATCTTGATAAGCGATTAATATTTATTTATTTATAAAATATTTTACCAGAAAGTACTGTAATACATTGAGAGTTACCTCTCGTTTATCAAGTATGTCCTGGGCATAGAGTTAAGACAAATAATACATGGTTACAAATAAAGTTCCATAAGTGAACAGGGTATACATTATAAATAAGACTTTGCATGCACAGTTAAAAAAAATATATGTTATTGGCGTATGTAACAGTTACAGACCAGATTAAAATGGGAGAGCTTTAGTTTTGAAAGAACTGAAAGTGGTGGTGGATGTGAAAGTCTCTGGTAGGTTGTTCCAGTTTTGGGGTGCACGGTAAGAGAAGTGGGAGCGGCCGGATACATTGTTGAACTTTTGGACTATGAACAGTCTTTTGGAGTCAGATCTCAGATGATAATATACGTCTCAGGTGCCTAATTATTTCATTTCTTTTAACAATACTGTAGTGAAAATAAATGACTTGTGCAATAAAAACATCAATATTGTATTATTGATAACACAGATATTCTACAAGGACACTTAGAAGAATAACTCCTAATTTAGAACACAACGTTTGACAGATAATGAGTTTATATCCTTTATTTGTAGTGAAAAAAAAAAACTTTAACCCTTTTCTCTTGGGGAAGACTGGTTGTAACTGAGTGTCATTGATCTTCAAAGATCACAACCACATGCTTGCTTTGGGTAGTAATTGGCCACCAGTGACGTGAACAGAAGTGGAGGGTGCTCCATCGATGCAATGGAACGGTGAACACAATTCCCACCTAGAGAACGAGCAAAAATACAGTAGCATAACGTTCCCTATATATCATAAAAGCCCCGGGCGTGACAGCCTTCCTAACGCACAGGGAAAGTCATAAGGGAAACCTTTAACATTTACCTAATGGTTTATATTGATTGCAAATGTTGTTCTTTTGTTATCTTCGATGTTCACAGTTAAATAAACAATATCATTGGAATTTACTAATAATTGTTTTCATTTAAAGCAAATTGTGCCTATCTTTTATCTTTGCAATACTGGAAATTGGGTTGATGACTTCAAACCTAATTACTTAAAGGAGCAGATCTGCCTAGGTTTTTTTTTTTTTTAAGCATTCATAGGAAGCAGGTGGAACCCCTTGCTTCCTGAGATACATATCTCTGTACAGCAGGGGAGCAAAAACTTTTTAAGCTGCGCCCCACTGCCAGGCCTCCCCCGGTCTCGCGCCCCCTCTCCTACCTTGCACATGTCAAATGACGCTGGAGACGCCACGTCACAAGACCCCGCGGCGTCATTTCACGCCGCGTTGCCATGAAACCCTGTCTGAAACAAGGTAAATTTCCTTGTTGCAGAGACCTGGGGGAAGAGTGTGGGGCCTCTGCCATGGCTCGCGCCCCCCCAGACAAAACTCCTGCCCTCCCTGGGGGGCGTGCCCCCCAGTTTGCGCACCGCTGCTGTACAGTATATGCTACAGATTTGTCCCCTCCAGGGTGACCAAAGTGGAGGGTTAAAGCTTCCGCATCATGTGGGCCAAAAAGGAGCTTTAAACCTCCAGCACCTTCAGAGGATGTATCTCGGGATGCAGGTGCTCCTGAAATTAACACGGTTCTGCTCTAGAGAATGCCGCTTTAATTCACAGTGGATTTTCTCTTATAAAGAACATGAAAGAAAGGCTTTATAGTAACACTCCTATACTGTCCATAGAGCTAAAAATCAAACCAAATCTGTGAAAAGTTAATCTGCGTTCAATCTTTTCCTGTATCAGATGGCACCTGTCACCATCCAGATTCCAGATATCCACACAGTGGTATATGCAGAGATTATGTCTTAGTTTAAACAGCTATTTCTGGTGTTTATCCCCACTGTTCAGCCAGATCATGGAAAACATATGGATTTAGGTACTGAAATGATTGGCTGATATACTGGTTTGTAAAACAAAGCACACAATTATTTCAGTGAGCATTAAAAAAAACAACATATTTTTGTTTTTTATGGCTGCGCACTCCTTTGTGAATGAAATAATTTAATTTACATATGTTTAATTTGGTGTGGACGCATTATTGAAAAATCCCTAAGAGTATCAAAAATATATTCTGCATAAAAATGCTTTTGTTCATTGAAACAATACCATGGTACAGTGCATCCAGTATATGTCAGCTGTGTGAGAGATATTTACCTTGAAGTTATTAGGCAAAGATACCTGTTTTTAAAGCCCAAACCATCTTTACCTTTTGTAGGCCCTTGTCCTTCTACTTGTACCAATACATTGTATTCTTCTCTGGTGCAGGCCCCGCTGGTTCTGCTCCCCACATCCTTTCTATCAGTGTCTGTTCTCACTTGTGGAGTTTAAGAAGCTGTTCCCACCGATAAAGAGCATTTCTGACTACACAAGATTATGTATAATAAATAATCTGTGAGGAATACATTTTATATCCACTTCCTCCCCAGCATGACTTCAGCCAGACCGAGTGCCTTCCCATACTGCATCTTCTAACACAGTCTAGATTGCCACTTAATAGATCTTCCACTTTACTTTATTTTGCTGATATATTTAGTTTTGTCACACATGTAATATCCTTGTTTGGCTATCCTTGTTTGGCTTTGCACTATCCTTGTTTGGCTTTGCAACACTATCCTTGTTTGGCTTTGCAACATTAAAGCACTATCCTTGTTTGGCTTTGCAACATTTTCACCTACAGTAAGCGAGCATATTGTTTCTCTTTCTTTCTTGTCGGTGTTTAGATTACACAAACACTATTTTGCTTTAAATCTGGAGCTGGGTGCACATGAGCTCATGAAAAGGATAACTGCAGTGTTCTATTTAAGAGTAATTGGGCATGAAATATGCCGCATTTCAGAACAGCACACAACCTTTGCATTGTTGGCGTTCTCATCTTGTTTTATTGTAGTGATGCTCATTCAGTTGTGCTAATCATTACAAGTACTGTAGGTGGACCCTGCAGTCTTTATAACCTTTCAACATTGCATTTGCCATAGAAGCTAAACAGTTATCTGAGCATAACTCTAGCCAATTACTATTAATCGTGCTGTTCCATGGTAAAGCATAAAAGATGTGACTAATTTGTGCCTGAATGCAGTTCAACATGACACATCACAGGGAGAGCTACAAATAGTGGCATTCAGCAGTTCTTTTTTTGCAAAAAAATAAATAAAGCCATTTAAAGCCTATACTATCTGATGATCTAGAACAGGGGTGCGCAAACTTTTCAGTCTGCGCCCCCTTGCTTGTGTCCCCCCCTGCTCGTCTCCGGGCATCATGTGACATCACGTTGCAAAGGCAACACGGCATCACGTGACCCCGTGGCATCATTTGATGCCAGGTTGCCATGGCAAAGCAATGCCCAAAGCCAAGATAAGGAATTTACAGAGGCCTTGCGCGGTCCCCCGGCATTTAAACTAAATGTCTTCAGGGAAGCGTGGGGCCTGTGTAACCGCCCCCCCCCCCCAACCCCCTCCAAAAAATCTCGCGCCCTCCAGTTTGTGCACGCCTATTCTAGAAAACAAAATGTTGTTCGGTTGCATTGCTTTACTTTACTTACATTGTGCATTTCAGAAATCTTGTTTCAATATAAGTAAGGAGTCTGAAACAATATTTTTATTTCCTCACTTTTTTCATATCAGGTGGAATTTACACAAAATAAAATCCATAAATAATAAAATGCACGACAGAACAAAGGATGTTTTATAGAAAACACAACTTACATAGGCTAATTTCTTATTGCTACGGTCAATTATATTACTTATCTGTTTCATGGTTTTGTAGTTTCCCAGATCATATATAAAATTACTGACACAGTGTGACAAAGCTTTTTCTGATACACAGTATGAGTGACAAAGACACATAATAAACTGATAAGTACAGTAATTCATTAAATGCTTTTCTCATTCACCTCGCTGACTAACGCTAGTGAGATAGTGTACATATTTTGCATATGGACTCAAATTTAGTAAACAGTGCTACTATGACATAAGACACATTCAGGTGCCACTTAATAAATAGGGCCGTGGTCTTTATAATTCTGAAGAAACAGGAGAATGTATGAGGCATTAATGGAACCTGGGCGTGGCTTTTAGGTTTTGTTGTTACTCTTTCTGGTATAGAGTTATAAGAATCAGTTCTTGAAATAACACTTCCACTGGTACTTTGGTCATGGTATCTCTGGTCTCTCTTTTGTGTTTTCCAGTCATACACCCTATTGTATTTATAATTAAAGGTATCTCTTTTGAATTTCTTCAATTTCTTCTCTTTTCTCTTTACACACTCTCTCTAGGTGACCTAATCACATCTCTTGGTTTCAAATATCACCTCTATGCTGATGGCACACAAATTTACTTTTCAACCCCTGACCTTACACCTGCTGTACAGACTAAAGTTTCTGAATGTGTCTCTGCGATATCACCCTGGATGGCCCTCCGCCGACTTACACTTAACATGGCAAAAACAGAGCTCCTTATACTTCCTCCCAAACCTGGCCCTACTACCTCCTTTCACATTACTGTTGGAAGTACTATTATTCACCCAGTAGCCCAAGCACGCTGCCTAGGGGCCTCACTCGACCTCTCCCACATTCTCCTCTCACATTCAAAAGGTAGCTAAAACCTGTCGTTTTATGCTCCGCCATATAACAAAGATACACCCTTTCCTCTGTTTCTTGACTGCTAAAACTCTGACTCAGGCCCTCATTCTCTCCCGTCTCGATAACTGTAAACTCCTGCTGTCCGGCCTTCCTGCCTCTCACTTGTCTTCCCTACAATCTATCCTAAACGCTGCTGCCAGAATCACTCTTTTTCCTAAATCTGTCTCAGCGTCTCCCCTGCTCAAATCACTCTCCTGGCTTCCTATCAAATCACGTATCACGCACTCAATTCTCCTCATCACTTTTAAAGCTTCACACTCTTCTGCCCCTCCTTATATATTTCAACCCTAATTTCTCCCTATGCACCATCCCGACTCTTGCGTTCCTCTCAAGGATATCTTCTCTCTACCCCTTTGTATCTAAAGCCCTCTCCCACTTTAAACCTTTCTCACTGACTGCCCCACACCTCTGGAATGCCCTTCCCCTCAATACCAGACTAGCACCCTCTCTATCCACCTTTAAGACCCACCTTAAAACACACCTGCTTAACGAAGCATATGAGTAGCTCCGTGGCTGATACTTTACACCTCTTTCATAAACCTGGGCCCCTTGCAGACGCACTTAACAGAATGCCCTCCTACTGTCTCTTTATGTTCTTCCTACCTACCAATTCGATTGTAAGCTCTTCGGAGCAGGGACTCCTTTTTCTAAATGTTACTTTTATGTCTGAAGCACTTCTTCCCATTATGTGATATTTGTATTATTTGTTATTTATATGATTGTCACACGTATTACTGCTGTGAAACGCAATGTACATTAATGGCGCTATATAAGTACAGACAAATACATTGATTCATGCCTTCCAATTCTTTTGTATACAGTAGATATCAATCTTAGTGAGTAATTTAGAGTTTACTCTTTGTAGCTGCTCAGTGGTAAACCATTTTTGTATTTCATATTAGCACTGTACAATCTGTTCCCTCACTGTGTTTAGTGTGGGTTGCAAACATTGCTTAGGAAGTGCTAATAGTTTCCACAGAGGTTTGATCTGACGTAAAGGGCTGCTGCCCTGAAACGTTACTTGTTCCTTTTTTTGTCCAACATGTTTCATTAAAAGTTTACATTTTTGAAGCAAGACCTGCACTGATTTACTGTATTAGTGTGCTGAGTACATTCTCCTGCTCCTATATATACACGTGAGTGGTTTAGCCAGACCCACTTTGTACGCCTGTGCACCTTTGTTTTGTATTCAGAGTTTTTCCAAGACTTTATTGAATTTTTGGTGTGCAGCCCTATTTTTCTGTCTTCTTTATAATACTGCATACCTTTTTTTATTTGTACAGGTCCCATAATTCGTTGCATTTACAATATATTTTTTTTCATTCTTTCCCCCCCCCTCCCCCACCCCAGTGTGTCCTTTTTAAATCTGGAATACTACAATATGTAATTTCACAGAATTGTGCGTAACCCTCCCTGACGGCTCCTAGGGAGTTTACATTGCTACTCAGTATTTGGCTACTCAGCACATTTTACCTCACTTCCGGGTGCTGGATTCAAGTGGCTGGGCGATGAGATAGACAGGTAAAAATGATGGGCACAGAACCTTTGTAGTACAACTCAACCTTTATTCAGGTTTCCAGACACAGTGACACCTCACACACACAATTGTATGATGCTTTACATGCTCTTGGTTACTCATGACACAGTGCTTCCCTTGGTGCTCACTCTTAAAACTCAAAGGCAGGTACATGTACTTGGCTGTGTTACTTATAATGGTAATTGACCCGGCACCCCTTCAGAGTAACGTCCGTTAGACTCCGTGTGGACGGACGTTCACAGAGGGACACAATTTGGAGACGTTTATAAGGTGAAATTATAATAAGGCTTTATTGTGCCATTTCCTTTTCATCAGGAAATCCATCCAAAAACAGGGGGGGGGGAAACAAAGCTTCTATTCACTTGGGAGTGTTTCTAGTGAAACACTATGCAATTTATTCACATCTCCCTTAGTCAAGCATTTCTCCCAGCCCCAAACATATACTGCTGCGACACACTTTATTCGAGCAAATACCCAGTATGTACCTGGCAGATACCTGGAATGCGCCGCTCCTCACCTGTGACAAGCCCCGTTGCGTTTGCCTTCCCAGCCTGGGTTCATGCCTGGCTGACGGGCGGCTGATCTGTTAAATGATAATGATTAGGATTTAATAGGCTGCAATGCTTCGCGTGTCTACCAGATGGCATAAATTCATGAATTGTAATGCAGTATATATATATATACTGTGCAGTATTGCAGCCAGCGGGAATAAAATGCTTCAATCCCTGCCTGGAAAATAACGCAATGCACTCGGGCAGAAAACAGTCACAAACCTCAATACACCCGAGTATACCCGAATTCGTGGGACTAGCCGAGCTCGAATAAAGTGTGTCGCCAGTGTAGCATGAAAATAAACAGATATAAGCAGTCTCTTAATAATGAAAGTCTTATCTGTTAGTTGCTGTAGAGTAAGCTTCTCTGCTCTCTTGGAACCGCACCCGTGCGTGCACAGAAAATATCAGCATCCAGGTTTTGAAGTCTTATTTGGTGTCTTGCAATCAGCTATGCTGTCTCATGTGCTGTCTCCAAAGGTCAGCTCTCAGTCAGAGCTAAGGAGTCACTTCCTGTCTCAAAGGCAGGCTTTTTCTACCACCTCTAATCAGGCAGGTGGTGTTAGGTAATTTGCTACCAGCAGTTAACCACCACACTGCTGGATTAGAGGCACATTTGTGTACAGGGATACGTCCCCTGTTATACTCCGTATAATTGGACCCTTACTGGGATCATGGCCAGTTCCGTGGAGATAATGACTATACCCCATTCCTGATTAGGAATTTCCACTTCCCTTCTGATTGGGGAGGATACAAAGGTGGATCTGCCTATAGAGCTGATCTGCTGAAACCTGGGAGCCCTCTTCATATGGCTCGCTGTGGAATGTCTGTGTGACAGGGTAAAGTCATTTGCTGATAATTATGCATGGGAAACATACCTCTGACGGCTGAAACCAGCAGTCAGAGAGTTAACACAGTCAGAGATACCTGGGCAATCAGGGCTGAGTTAAGGTGCCAGAGCTGAGCAGGAAGGGGTTGAGACTTTTCCAAACCAGGAAGAATGCTGAAGGCACTGGTCCACAGACAGAGAATTGCCATGAGCAGAGACAAGCCTGCTGGACACAGCCCTGTTTAGAAGGAACTGGGCTTCCAACCCTGCAGAGGGATTAAAATTGCTGTTGCAGCATCCAGAAGGGATTACTTGAACTGTCTTGGGGCGGAGTTCTTCAAGCATATTATTGTTTGACCTGGAAGTGGGCTAGCTACCTAGGGGAATCGAACAAAAATAGGATAATGAGGCGGTTCACTGCTGCCATCGGGGTATGAAAGTAGAAGATCCACACGCAAATAAAATAAAAGGTTGTTTTTAATTAGTGCATATACATTGAAAAATCTGCTACAGAGAGAACTCTGACGCGTTTCGTCCCTGCTTGGGACTTTGTCAAAGAACGCGTCAGAGTTCTCTCTGTAGCATATTTTTCAGTGTATATGCACTAATTAAAAACAACCTTTTATTTTATTTGCGTGTGGATCTTCTACTTTCATACCCCGATGGCAGCAGTGAACCGCCTCATTATCCTATTTTTGTTCGATTTCCCTGGGCTGGAGCACACTGTATTTCACTTCCGGATCAGAAGAACCCTACGTCATCGCTGAATGGAGACCCGGCGCGTCAAAATTGTGAGTGATTACTCTCCTTATTCCTCCTTCCCTTACCTCCGCGGTGAGGTGATCTTGGCCGTGTATGACACCGGGTGTATGAGGGCAGTGGCGGAGGGTGGCGGCATACTTAGCTGTTTATGGTTCCCTAGCAGGGGACACGGCGGTATTACTGCTTCACATTCCTCCCTACCACATCTCAGCCCCTACCCGTGGATAGTCACGTCACACGGTTCAAGTGGGTTGATTATATTATTCATTTATCAGTGGGACACTGGACGGAAGTGTGTTCTATTACTTATTGTGCAGTGATTTTTCTGGACTGTTTGTAGCACAAACCTGTGTACAATTGGTAGCATCAGTTACTCCTTGGAGCGATTCTTGGATATCTGTTCGCTACCTAGGGGGATAGCTAGGGATCTAATGTATAGTTAATCTCCCAAGGGGAGCAGAGGTTTATTTATGATTTGTTTCCTCAAAGGGACAGTGTGCCTATTAATTATTTGATTATGGAAAAGAAACCACTGAAGTTAAAACCTTATCCACTGTTTGGGACTCATCCTGGCCCCACTGCAAGGCTGTTCTGCCACAGTCTGTCTCCTCCTCTTTGGTACCTGTGTGTTTCCGTTGGCCATCTCATTGGGATCCTTACTATAAGGGCACTGTCCCTATCTATAACATAACAAACAAAGGGGGGCCTGATCTCTCCTATAATGTCATGAACATAATCACCATCTACACCCCCAAGGCTCCTCTCCGCTTGTCCTCCAGCCCAGCATATGATATTCTGCTATTAACTCCTTGCAGCAAACTGGTAACCCCATTGAGGGGAGGGGGGGAAGAGTGGATACATGTGTAATCCAGGGGTTCTCAACTCCAGTCCTCAAGACCCCCCCACAGGTCAGGTTTTCAGAATATACCTGCGTCAGCACAGGTGGTTCAATCAGTGGCTCAGTCAAAGACTGAGTTACTGATTGAGCCACCTGTGCTGAAGTGGGGATATCCTTAAAACCTGCCTTGTAGGGGGGGGGGGGTTGTTGAGGAGCTTTGGTGTAATCAATTGTGTATAACTGTGCTATCCCTATTATGTTTCAACTGGCTATTGGAAGTAAAATGCACACTGTCCCACAGTAAAATACAGCATCAATCACATTGGTGCTGCTTGTCATAACAACAATGTTTCACATTAGGCATTCATGCACACAGAACCATACTGTATATCTTAGCAAACATACTGCACTACCTTAGGGATATGGGAATGTCGGAATCCTTAGGGATTTGATAATGACTATTTGCTATTGTTTTTTTTACTTGACTTTGGCACACAGATTTTATTATTGATACAACTGTACGATTCATTGTTTTAAATAACTATTCAATGGCTGGCTATTATCAGAGCAATGTATAGAGTACAGCAGGTTTGTCCTGCAATGAAGGCTGCTCTGAAGAGCGGTTGATTTTAAGCCTCTGCTTGCATGGTGTCAGAATTTCCAACACAGCCCTGAATCCATGTTACAGTGAAGAGCAATAGTTACCTGATATTATTACAATTACATGTATCTGCAAATAACAGAAACATCCCTTAACAGGAATGAAATAAGTGCAAATTTTACTTTAAAGGTCATTGAATCTTTCTAAAAAAAAAAAAAAAAAAATGTGCTGATGTGTTAAAAAAATAAACAAAAAATTGCACACTATTGCCTGTATTCTCCTCTGAAAAGCTTGCTGTTATTGTTAACTAATTTATTCCAAATGACATGCAAATTAGATCATTACAGCCTTTAGGATATTAATCCCATATTCACAAAGTTCCATTAAGGTTAAAGCTGGAAATTACTCTATATTAGTCATAACTAACTAGTATTACTACCAGCTTTTGATGGAGAGCGCGAGACAGTGAGAGGGAGAGAGAGATGCATTTGGAAGAGGGCCCATTTTGTTTTATACCTCCAAATAGTTAAACATGCAGAACAGATAGATATCTGGGAAATATGCAAATTTAAATCATTAATACATTCAATATACTATTTATTTGTATATTTCCCAGGTGTGTTACCAAATATCCTTTGTCACACACCACATTGAGAATAGGTTCATCTATTTGGAAGTATCTCAGTAAATGGGCCCTCATTTAAATTGGTCTCTCCCTCCCTCCGTTCCACAAAAGCTCTATTTCAGAGTTTGGATGGGAGTAATGACAACACTCCAATAACACTGCGATATTTCAAAATAACGTTACATTAACCCTACTCTAATGAGCTGAATTATGGACGTAATTTAGCATTTTTTTTTTGAGAATAAGGCGAATAAATCATAACGTCCGTTACTGTTTTGCTGTAGGCTATTTACCCTGATTTAGAAGAGCTTACAGCCGCGGCCCCTTTTATTATCCGATATCTCTGATTTTTTTTCGGGGATTTTTTCCGAATGCCACGCAATTCACCGAGTTCATGCTGCATTCATGTCGCATTCATGCCGGCGTCACCCGCGGTTGATGTGTTTATTGATGTATTTATTGATAATGGTTCGGATTTAATTGGATGGAATACTTCGCGTATCCGCCAGGTGGCAGATATTCATGAGTAGTAATGCGCATGCGCTTCAGTAATGTGTCGACTTGCAGGTGTTTAAAAAAAATACCACAGTGGCCCATTGTAAATTGACCTTGGTACTGAAGAAGTTACAATAATGTATCAATTTAGGCTTTTCATATTAAAAAATACATGCACAGTGTCTGGTTTGTTTTATTGTCCTGCGAGTCCCGACATGAGTGCGCCACTGTGGTCCGTGTTCCAAAAACCCGACATAATGTACACTTATTTAATATGGAGCGCGATTAATGCAACAGATGATAAGATGGCAACAGTTGGTCAAATTTATCAGTATTTCATCGAAAACTATGACTTTTACAAATTTTCACCAGATGCTCATGTGCTGAAGCGTGCAATAAGGAAAAAGTTATGTATCGATCCGTGTTTTTTTCATATTGATCCCGCACACGGTGTTAAAGGAGGGTATTGGTCTGTAACACCAGATTTTTCCCGTATCTTTGATCATGGTGACTTCAAAAGGCGAAAGGTCATGTTAAAACCAACTAAGAAACGTCAGTCGCAGGCAAGCAATGCGCCAGTGCCAGCACCGGCTTCCAATAACGGTCCGACCGTCAGTGAAAACCTAGTGACCGGCAACCCTTGCTGTCTGTCCCCGCCCGGATACCTGCAGCCTGAGTCAGATTTCGCGTACAGATTCCAGCAAGCTTGCAAAGCAATTTCCAGCCTCATCAGCTGACTACAGGTGTAGTAGTCATGCTGTCATCTGTCAACTACGTGTATAATCAAGAATACGGGACTGGCAGTGGCTCGGCGCCAGCTGATTGGCAAAGTCTATGGTGAGTAATGTTGCCGTAATATATTCTGTTTTTGAAATACACTGGCGACACACTTTATTCGAGCTCGGCTAGTCCCACGAATTCGGGTATACTCGGATGTATTGAGGTGTGTGACTGTTTTCTGCCCGAGTGCATTGCGTTATTTTCCAGGCAGGGATTGAAGCATTTTATTCCCGCTGGCTGCAATACTGCACAGTATATATATATATATACTGCATTTCAATTCATGAATTTATGCCATCTGGTAGACACGCGAAGCATTGCAGCCTATTAAATCCTAATCATTATCATTTAACAGATCAGCCGCCCGTCAGCCAGGCATGAACCATGGCTGGGAAGGCAAACGCAACGGGGCTTGTCTGAGGTGAGGAGCGGCGCATTCCAGGTATCTGCCAGGTACATACTGGGTATTTGCTCGAATAAAGTGTGTCAATATCAATGCACAGTCAAGTGATTCTCCTGTAAGCAATATCATTGGCTGAGCAGCTTCTACAGTAGATTCTGAACAATTGGTGGAAAGCTAGGCGCATGCGCATTGGAACCTTCTTGAAACGCATATGCGTGTCATCACATCGACAGTAGGCGCATGCGCATGTGAACTGGAGACGCCCCCCCGAGAAAATTATTGGTGGGACTGACTGTGGGAACTTCTTTAGGGGACTGACTGACCATTACAGTAAAACTTGTACTTTTGTTTTTCCTCAGAAAAGAAAACTTTGTCATCTCATGCGGAAAACGGAAAATGGAGGGATTTCAATGGATAATATCGCTTTGTGTAAAAAAAACACGTACCGTAGTCAACAGTTTAGTGGCCGTTGTTATTGATTAGGGTAGAATACTGTAACTGAGAGCTTCATAGAAAACCTGAAACAGTATGCTGTTGTTTTCTGACCGTATACAATACTTTTTTATATATACAGTATACTGTATAATAAATCCAAAAATATAAAAAGTATGCATTTATTCTACATGTATTCCAGTACATATGTGTATTCTATACCCATACAGCATGTATTGTTTTAATACTCTTGTGATGTACTGAGCATGCCTACAGTATGCCTGGACAGTACTGTACTGTATGTTCTAGAAACACTGTATTTTGTTACAGTATAAAAGGAGACAATGGGACAATTTAAAACAAATCAACATTTTCTTTTATTGGTGGATGGTGTCCAGTACAGTAAGTCTTGTGTGTAAGCCTTGTGTGTGTCTGCGGGGGTGAGGGGGTAAAGCTGCATGAAGGATTAGCTGTACTGTAGTTCAAAGACATGACATATTTTCAACAGGCAGGTCCTCATAATAATTTGATCTCCACACCCCCAAATACATAAAAATCACACAAATCAATCATGTGCAGACAAACGCACAGTGTCGCAGTCATAAGCTACAGCACAGATTGAATATCGTAATATCAAGATGGTTTAGGCAGGCACATGTTCATGTTGAGAAAATACTGTAGTTCAAAGTCATGACATATATTCAACAGGCAGGTCATCATAATAATTTGATCCCCACACCCCCAAATACATAAAAATCACACAAGCTACAGCACCGATTGAATATCGTAATATCAAGATGGTTTAGGCAGGCACATGTTGAGAAAATAAAAATAAAAAATGACGAGAAAAAATGTAAAAAAAATTTTTTGGTCAGTCTTGAACATTTTATCCCACAATGAGCATTAATAATCAACACAGAAGAATAAATCAAACCAGGCTCTGCACTGCACTGCACGTTATACACGTAGGAATGTGATGACAGGAATGTGATTGAAGACAGAAAGCCATCCATTCAAAGGAATGGTGTGGGAGGGGTGTACTGTTGATAAGAAGTTGAAATACCCTGCAGTGCAGTACATTAGCCTGTGTGTGTGCGGGGGCGAGCGAGGGGAGAGCGCTGTATACGCCGAAATGTGATACTGTTACAGTACACGCCTATGCATTTCAACAATGTTCAAATGGGACATACAGCACTGTACTGTTGCGGCAGCTTTTATTCTTACAAATCACAGGCTTTTACCTGGCTTGTTCCTGGAATGCCACGCTGTTCACCTGGAGCATTCCGCACTCCTTTTGCGTTCCCAGCCAGGGGTCATGCCCGGCTGACGCGCGGTTGATGGGTTTATTGATAATGGTTTGGATTTAAATAGGCTGCAATGCTTCGCGTGTCCGCCAGATGGCAGAAATTCATGAATTGTAATGCGCCGAATCAGTAATGTGTCGGCTTGCGTGTGTTTTGTTTAAAAAAGATACTGTACCACAGTGTGCCATTGTAACTTGGCCTTGAGACTGAAGGAAGAGTTGCCAAAATGTATCAATTTAGGCTTTTCATATTAAAGAAAGACATAGACCAGTTTCAGTTTGTGTTACACTGTTCTGCAGAGACCCACCATGAGTGTTCAAGTGCAGCCCGCTTTCCAAAAACCTGACAGAAGTTACGCGTATTTGATATGGGCCGCGATTAATGCAACAGATGATAAGATGGCAACAGTTGCTCAAATTTATCAGTATTTTATCGAAAACTATGACTTTTACAAATTATCGCCAACTCCTCATACGTGGAAGCGTGCAGTAAGGAAAAGGTTATGTAGCGACCCCTGTTTTCACCGTATTGAGCCCCAATTTGTTGGGGGGTATTGGTGTGTGTCACCGGATTTTTCCCGTATCTATGATCATGGAGGCGTCAAAAGGCGAAGGGTCATGTTAAAACCAACTAAGAAGCGACAGTCGCTGCCAAGCAATGCACCAGCACCAGCACCGGCTTCCAATGACGGTCCCACTGTCAGTGACAACCCTGAGCCTGAGCCTGAGTCGGATTTGGCGTGCAGTTTTGATGAAGCTTGCATGTACTTAAGCGATTTCCAGCATCGCCAGCTGACTACAGGTGGACTAGTCCCGCTGCAAACTGTCGACGTGGATGCCGAAGAAAGCTGGACTGGCAGTGGACCGGCGCCAGCAGAATGGGAAATTCAATGGTGAGTTGCCGTATTATTTTGGTGGGGCTGGCTGGGTATTTCTTTAGGGGGCTGACCATTACTGTACATTAAAACTTTTCTTTTTGTTTTTCATCAGAAAAGGAAACGGCTAATGGGGGGATTTCGATGGATAATATTGTACTGTATGCTGATGTTTTCCGGCCGTACAGTATACTGTGTAATAAACCCGAATAAATAAAACTATGCATTTATTCTACATGTTCAGTATCGTGTCATTATGTGTCTTCTACAGTATACTGTACAGTGCCTAACATCTATGGGCAAAAAGAATTTTATTCCTAGGTGCCCTAGAACAGAAGTTCCCACGCCAATTGCCCGTGAACTTGACCGTGGCCCTAAGTAGTTCCCACGACAATTGCGCGAATATAATGTAAAATAACCCGTTCTGTGGGTCTGAGCGGGTTGAAATTTACCTGGTCCTCATGTGGGAGGACCCTTGCCATAGTGGCAAAATATCAGCCTTGCACGACCCCCGGAACCAGAGGTACCAAAAGACAGTTTAAAAGCACATTACCAAAGTGGCTTTTTTTCTGCAATGCAAGTCAATGGCAGAAACCTGAACTTTAACATCACCCTGACTCCGTTCTGTTGCAACGAGAGGGTCGCAATTTGCCATGCAATCCTGCCGCAACTAGGACTACATGGTGACCGAATCTGAGCCCTCTAGGTCGAATAGAACTGGAGTTGTGGGTTCCAGGTTTCTGCTCATTCTGACTTAGCCGGTTCAAAGCTTTCTCCACCATTACGCTCAATGGTAGGACCCTCCTCGCCGGCGTGACCCTTTCTCGCCGCCATTACTGCTCGGACCCTGTTGGGGTCAAGTGAGGGGGTTCCTAACATCTAGGGGCAAAATGAATTTTATTTCTAGGTGCCCTAGAACAGAAGTTCCAACGCCAATTGCCGTAGTTCCTACGCCAATTGCGCGACCAGGCAGTAAAAAAACAGTGCAGCAAGCCTCTACAATTGTTACACTGTCAAAGGAGCAAATGGAAACAATGTGAGGCAATTCAACATGTTCTTTTATTGGTGGAGTCAGTACAAAAACATTTATTTACAAATACTGTACAATGTTGTAACATTTAAAGTGCACAGCAATTCTAACCATCTACACACAATAATACATACTGCAGCCTTTATTAAATTCTTCTGCCACAACACATTTTTGGTGTATGGGGCACAGGGAGTTAAAGTGACTTGCTTTTTATGTACTGTATTTGGGGGTTGTCTTTGGGGGTTTATTCATCAAATTATTATGATGAACTGCCTTTTGAAATTACAGTGCTGTTAACTATTTCAGCCACACACCTCCAGAGTTTTTAATCCCTCCCTAGCCAAGCGTCAATCGGCTGAGTCACCCTATCCTACCAACCCCCTCTCTCCACTGGGTCGTTAACCTTCTGCATATTGCCATTGTGTTCTTAATCCTCCCATAGCCGAGCTACAAACACTCAGCACGCCTGTGTCTAATCACACAATCCCCCTCCCCCAACCCTTAGAGGCCTGTTGTTTGAACGGTAATGCTTTGGAAAATCCCCTCTCGAATTTGAAATGTAAATCTGATGTGCACAGCACTGTGAGAATTGAGAGTACACTGATACTGTATTTCATCAGGGTGTGAAAATATTTGTCAGTCACTATGGTTTACAGTCACATGTTTTAAATACAATACAGTACATTCTTTAATATCTTTAAAATAAAGATATATAAATCCTGTATATACAGTAAGTATAATACAAGTATAATAAAGTATAAAGTATATACACGGTGTATAAAGTATAAAGTATAATACACGGTGAGTACATCGTTCCAAAAACTCATTATGCCTTTCAACAACTCATCCTTTTTGGAGGGTTTTGCCACTTTCCGGATATGGTCCTTCAGCTGATGCCAGACCATTTCGATCGGATTGAAGTCTGGCGACCTGTCATTGGAAAGAAAGGACAAAGTGGGGAACAAAAATGGGACACGGTCTACTGCACTTACTCCGCTGGCGTCTTCACCCAGTTGATGCCGCGCTCAAGAATATGCGCCGTTGACGCGGTGTGCTTGGGATCGTTGTCCTGGTAGAAGCGGTGACCATTGGGGAAGTCGCGTGTGATGTATTGCACTATCTCGGGCACAATGTTGTCTTGGAAGAAAGCTTTATTCATTATTCCTATAGCAAGAAAAGCAAAGTGCTCAATAAACTGCACAATAGTACAGTACAGTGCATACGGTAAGGCAACCCTAGTCAAGTACAGTGCAAGTACATTTTACCTTCAAAGATGACAATTCATCCCGGTCCATGCCTAGAGATGGCACCCCACACATGCAGCTTCCCGGGGTGTTTTGGCCGCGGCTTAAAAGATATGCGACCTTTTTTGTGGAACGCAAATCTTGCAAATCTCTCAAGCGACACAGTAGACTCATCAGTGAAGATGCAATCCTGGAAAGTCTCCCCGCTGTCGATCCATGCCTGGGCCTGGAGCACTCTTTTGATTTTGTTTGCGTCCCGTATCATGGGGTACACTCTGTAATGACAAGGAATAAAAAAAAATTGCAGCACAGTGCAGTACAGTTTGCGAAACAACACTTTTACCTCCTGTACTGTCCAGTACTAACCTCACACGTCCATATTTCCATCCAATGCTGCGTCTCATCTTCTTTATGCTGCTCTCGGATACAGTCAGATTGTGCTTTTCCTGCAGAGTGTTTTTAACCCTTAATGCACTCCTCTCATCATTCTCCTCACTTATTTTGTCCACCAGAACAGTTGTCTCCCTACAATGTAAAGAAATTATATTGTTTTATTAATATGCAGCAATATAAAATGTATATAAATGTAATGTTGTAATATACATTAAATATAAATAGACAAAATATATATACTGTTGTACTATAAATATAAATATACAAAATAAATATACTGTTGTAATATAAATATAAATATACAGTACAGCCTATACAGTATATACCGTTGTAAGATTAATTGAAATATACAAAAAATGTATACTGCTGTACTATAAATATAAATAGACAAAATATATATACTGTTGTACTATAAATATAAATATACAAAATAAATATACTGTTGTAATATAAATATAAATATACAGTACATCCTATTCATTATTTACCGTTGTAAGATTAATTGAAATATACAAAAAATGTATACTGCTGCACTATAAATATAAATAGACAAACTACTGTACAGTATGTTGTAATATAAATCAACAGAAATAACAACAGTATTACAGTAGATACAGAACTGTACTGTAGATGTACAGTACAGTTTTCTATATTTTTTTTGTTAAGTTCTATACTGTAAATATACTTACGCGTTAGTTACCCTTGGTGCCTTTTTCCGGTCTCTGTTTTTACCTTTTGCATGATAGCTCACGGTGGTTAATGGCGCAACGAGGTCAGAAGTAGCTAACCAGCGTTGGATAGCAGCAATTTGGTGTCCGCTCCTGTACATCTCCTTAATTCGCATGCTGAGATCCTTTGAAATCTTTTTAACAGGCATTGCTGCGAGTAGAAAGAAATACAGTACAAACACAAGAATGTATATTCGATGTTTAGTCGATGTGTATTCTATGTGCAGTCAATACACAAAATGGATGGTGTATTTATACGGTAATGACTCACATTAGAGTACGCCCACTTTCAACACCTGTACCTGGCCGCCATGCATAAAAGTTCACACACTTTGCATAGGCCACCACTCTAGGATCTTTATCTGAACTTGCCCTTGTCCAGATACTGTACTGCATTGTGCCACCTGCTTCCATGGAGCATCCCCGTTTCTATGGACGCAAGAACCCACTCACCTCTGCCGTGCCTGTCATGCTGAAAAAGCGAAAGGCGGTTGCCGTTTCCATGCCAAGGCAAAAGCGACATGCTAAGGCAAATAAAGAAAACCTTCTGCTGACCCCAAAGGTTAAGGGTTTTCTTAGACGTAAGCCTCATTATGTGAAGAAGATATACGGTGATGTACTCTCGACGCAGAACGAATGGCAGCCAACCCATCGGACCCGCAGACCACTTCCTCCCATATGCTTCGACGACTCTGCTGTAGCTGTCCCGGAAATCTTCATCCCGTCTTCTCCACCCCCATCTTCTCCGGTTCCATCTGACGACACTGCCGCCTCTGAAATCAACGGGTCACTTTCTCCTTTGCTCTTAGACGACTCTGCTTCTCGTCCGGAAATCCAAAGGTCACCTTCTCCATCCCTCTTCGACGCTACCGCTTCTCCTCTACCGGGTATCCACAGGTCACCTCCTCCACTCTCCATCGATGCTGCTTCTCTCCATGGAACCCCCATCTCATCCTCCGTTGCACCCATCCCCCCAGATGTCCAGACGCCATGCACAAGAAGCAGCTCGTTGGACCGGATGCTGAATGGGATAAGTGTGGATTTCCCGGGTATTCTATTGTGCTGGCAAAGATAGATCTGCTTCTGGAGACAATGTTAAATGTGGAGCAACGGATGCTACAAATGGAGCAACGGGTGGATCGACGGATGGAGAAGATAGAGGCTGACATTGCGGGCATACATTATATGCTCGGTGCTAATGCACCTGTTTCCCCGACGCCGGAGCAGGGGGGTGACATGGATGTGATGAATGGGACCTTCGACCCCCTTCCATCACCAAGCGCCCCCCCTCCACCACAAGATGTAGTGTACATGTATGCTGTTGAGGAGGACATGACAACCCCGTCAAGACCAAGCCAGGAGACAACACGGTGACCATGACCGGAGGAAAGCTTCCTCCCAGACATCCTACCATCGCCCGTCGCCAAAAGCACACCCGCTCCCAAAAGACCTACACCCGCTCGCATCGAAACAGTGCCCGACATCACCCTGCGCGATCTGACACCGGCGCTTAGGGAGAAGTATAGGGTGATGAGTGCTGGTGTACCCCACAAGTATGCCTTGATCATTTTTAAGCACCATGTTCCCTACACATTGTACTGCGAGTGGGTGTTCAAAGTGAACTACGATGGGAATCGCGTAAAAAAGGCCCTTCCTGCCAATTTAAGGAAAAACATTGTGGAAGAAATGCGGCGCTTTTATACAGTTACAGATCCTGTAATGAAAGGCGTTCGAGACTGCATTAATGCCGTTTTGCGCCATGCAAGGAATCGGCCATGGATGGACAATGTGGAGGACTTTCAGTGAGACCATCCTTTTGTGCTGAACTGTATTGTACTATACATGTTTTGCCCTACAGTACCTGCTGTACTTAAACAAAGGAGATGTTGTTGTGTTTTTTTTTTCACAGGACATGCACAACTCCAGTCCCTGAGGGCCGCAAACAGGCACGGTTTTCAATGTTGCCCTGAAAACCTGCCCTGTTTGCTGCCCTCTAGGACTGAACTGGTGCAGGTCTGACTAACAGTGTTGCGCACCATCCCACTGTACTGTAATGTATACAGTACTGGGTTTCTTTAATAAAGGAGATGTTACTTAAAATGCTTCAACAATGTACTGTATTTGTAAATAAATGTTTTTGTACTGACCCCACCAATAAAAGAACATGTTGAATTGCCTACATTGTTTCCATTTGCTCCTTTGACAGTGTAACAATTGTAGAGGCTTGCTGCACTGTTTTTTTACTGCCTGGTCGCGCAATTGGCATAGGAACTACGGCAATTGGCTTGGGAACTAGGTCAATTGGCGTGGGAACTTCTGTTCTAGGGCACCTAGAAATAAAATTTTGCCCCTAGATGTTAGGAACCCCCTCACTTGACCCCAACAGGGTCCGAGCAGTAATGGCGGCGAGAGAGGGTCACGCCGGCGAGGAGGGTCCTACCATTGAGCGTAAAGGCGGAGAAAGCTTTGAACTGGCTAAGTCAGAATGAGCAGAAACCTGGAACCCACAACTCCGGTTCTGTTCGACCTAGAGGGCTCAGATTCGGTCACCATGTAGTCCTAGTTGCGGCAGGATTGAATGGCAAATTGCGACCCTCTCGTGGCAACAGAACGGAGTCAGGGTGATGTTAAAGTTCAGGTTTCTGCCATTGACTTGCATGGCAGAAAAAAAGCCACTTTGGTAATGTGCTTTTAAACTGTCATTTGGTACCTCCGGTTCCGGGGTTTGTGCAAGGCTGATATTTTGCCACTATGGCAAGGGTCCTCCCGCATGAGGACCAGGTAAATTTCAACCCGCTCAGACCCACAGAACGGATTATGTTACATTATACTTACTGTATATACAGGATTTATATATTTTTTATTTTAAAGATATTAAAGAATGTACTGTATTGTATTTAAAACATGTGACTGTAAACCATAGTGACTGACAAATATTTTCACACCCTGATGAAATACAGTATCAGTGTACTCTCAATTCTCACAGTGCTGTGCACATCAGATTTACATTTCAAATTCGAGAGGGGATTTTCCAAAGCATTACCGTTCAAACAACAGGCCTCTAAGGGTTGGGGGAGGGGGATAGTGTGATTAGACGCAGGCGTGCTGAGTGCTTGTAGCTCGCTATGGGCGGATTAAGAACACAATGGCAATATGCAGAAGGTTAACGACCCAGTGGAGAGAGGGGGTTGGTAGGATAGGGTGACTCAGCCGATTGACGCTTGGCTAGGGAGGGATTAAAAACTCTGGAGGTGTGTGGCTGAAATAGTTAACAGCACTGTAATTTCAAAAGGCAGTTCATCATAATAATTTGATGAATAAACCCCCAAAGACAACCCCCAAAGACAACCCCCAAAATACAGTACATAAAAAGCAAGTCACTTTAACTCCCTGTGCCCCATGCACCAAAAATGTTTTGTGGCAGAAGAATTTAATAAAGGCTGCAGTATATATTATTGTGTGTTGATGGTTAGAATTGCTGTGCACTTTAAATGTTACAACATTGTACAGTATTTGTAAATAAATGTTTTTGTACTGACTCCACCAAAAAAAGAACATGTTGAATTGCCTCACATTGTTTCCATTTGCTCCTTTGACAGTGTAACAATTGTAGAGGCTTGCTGCACTGTTTTTTTACTGCCTGGTCGCGCAATTGGTGTAGGAACTACGGCAATTGGCGTGGGAACTAGGTCAATTGGCATGGGAACTTCTGTTCTAGGGCACCTAGAAATACAATTTTGCCCCTAGATGTTAGGAACCCCCTCACTTGACCCCAACAGGGTCCGAGCAGTAATGGCGACGAGAAAGGGTCCCGCCGGCGAGGAGGGTCCTACCATTGAGCGTAATGGCGGAGAAAGCTTTAAACCGGCTAAGTCAGAATGAGCAGAAACCTGGAACCCACAACTTCGGTTCTGTTCGACCTAGAGGGCTCAGATTCGGTCACCATGTAGTCCTAGTTGCGGCAGGATTGCATGGCAAATTGCGACCCTCTCGTGGCAACAGAACGGAGTCAGGGTGATGTTAAAGTTCAGGTTTCTGCCATTGACTTGCATGGCAGAAAAAAAGCCACTTTGGTAATGTGCTTTTAAACTGTCTTTTGGTACCTCCGGTTCCGGGGGTCGTGCAAGGCTGATATTTTGCCACTATGGCAAGGGTCCTCCCGCATGAGGACCAGGTAAATTTCAACCCGCTCAGACCCACAGAACGGGTTATTTTACATTATATTTGCGCAATTGTCGTGGGAACTACTTAGGGCCGCGGCCAAGTTCACGGGCAATTGGCGTGGGAACTTCTGTTCTAGGGCACCTAGGAATAAAATTCTTTTTGCCCATAGATGTTAGGCACTGTATACCACTGTACAGTATACTGTAGAAGACACATAATGACACGATACTGAACATGTAGAATAAATGCATAGTTTTATTTATTCGGGTTTATTACACAGTATACTGTACGGCCGGAAAACATCAGCATACAGTACAATATTATCCATCGAAATCCCCCCATTAGCCGTTTTCTTTTCTGATGAAAAAAAAAAAGAAAAGTTTTAATGTACAGTCATGGTCAGCCCCCTAAAGAAGTACCCAGCCAGCCCCACCAAAATAATACGGCAACAAGACAGTACTCACCATAGAATTAAAATTCATTTTCCCCCAGATGTTAGGAACCCCCTCACTTCACCGCAACAGGGTCCGAGCATGTACAGTACAGTACTGTACTTTAAAATAAATTAAATATGCAATTTTACTATTACTGCGCGCGCACGCACAGACTGTGTACTGTAGGTTGAACCGCGAAAGTACTAGACTTCAGAGACAACAGCTCGCAAACGCCCCCATGCATTTTTACATGGCATTGCAGTATTGCAGCCAGCGGGAATAAAATGCTTAAATCACAGCTGCGAAAATAACGCAATACACCCCGGGAGAAAACGACACAAAACCGCACATCACCGGGATCTTCTGAAATTCGCGGAGCTAGCCAAGTAAGAATAAAGTTGGTCGCCACTGTACATGCATGTATAAATATGCAAATTTACATAGGTTGAACTGCTACATTATTAGACTTTGAAGACAACAGCTCGCGAACGCCCATCTGAGTTTTTATACGGTATTGCAGTATTGCAGACAGCGCTAATAATATGCTAATATTACGAGCGCTAAAATACCAGAACATATTCCGGAAAAAAAGTATATATACTGCATCTGCCCGCGGTTATCAGCGTTGCGTCGCTATGGCCGCATTAAGATAAAGGCGGTCGCAGCTGTAGTTGCTCTGTTCCTATGCAGGGAACACAAATCTACCACATCTACGATGCTATTTTTTCATGTCTACACACCTATAAGTATTTTTTTATAAATGTTCCAGTTAGTTAGCAAACAAGGTAAAGCTTGAAGGATTTTGATTTTTTTTAGCTAGCCCCTTTTGTAATAGGTCACTGTGAGTTGAAAAGGACTTTGTATTGGTAAGAGCCCTGTCCTTTTCTCAATCATCAGAGTGGTTCTGTGGATAATGATGGAAAAAAACACTAAGGGCCACATTCAGAGAGGGTTGATAAAAATTATCGCCAGGGCATTTAAAATGCCATTTATTTGGGTGTTGCTATCACGGTATTCAGAAAGGCTCGATTACCAGTGATAGCAAAATTCCCAACACTGGCGAGAGCCCCGAGCCTCTGAAAAGGCCTAAACCGGCAATTCATTTCTGCTGCAGAGAGAGCGGCTCTGAGAGAGCCGCCTCTCCCAGCTAAAATGTCGCCCGAAAATTATTGATTTAAATATACATTTCTTTCATAGTGTAGATGTGCAGGGGGTCTCCGGAGCTGAACCGCGTTGGTTTCAGGTCCAGGGACCCCCTGCTTCCAGAGATACAGGCCCCATTATGGGGTGCCGGTATCTCCTATGCAAGGAAATGTCCTGGTCACGTGACGCGGGACATTTCAATTGTATATATATGTATATATATTGTAATAAACATCAATACACGCCTCCCCCCCCCCCTCCGCCTAAACCCATACAGTACAGTAATGGGCAAAATAACTATTATCCAGATATGGATAATAGATTATTTGCCCATTATTAAAGACTGCATTAGCATACAAAAATAAAGTAAATAAATACAGTTATACTTACCACAACAGCAGGTCCCTCTGTCCTCCGTAGCAAGAAAGCATATATACATAATAAAGACATTCTAATGGCCCCTAACCCCTTAATCACCTTAGCGGTTACTAACCGCTATAGTCATTAAGGGGTTAACCCACCCTGACCCGATACAAACCCAGGAGGCCTAAGCACCCACCCTGACTGACTATACCCACCCTATACCCATTGAGTTGTATAGTGGTTCATCATACCCATATAATAATAATATGGGCATGATAAGCCTCTATAGCACTCAATGGGCACCCTAATTACAATACACTAATACACAAGACACACAATAATAAAACCTAACTAAACTCCAAAAAACCACACTTCACTAAATAAAAACAGTAGTCAGCTAATCCAATCAATACAAGCAATAACAACATCAACAATTAATTAATTAAACCATTAACCAATCAATTCCTAAACCAACTCAAAATGAATAGTAACACTAACCAATCCAAACAATGAATTACTACAACATTAATGAATTTAAACTGTAAAATACAAAGAAAGAATTTCTAATAATATCTGAACTAACCATAAAACGCATTAGCTAACATAATATAACATTAACTACAAACAAACACCAATCGCAAACCTTTTATTAGCATTAAGCATGAAAAAACAAAAAATCACATCCACATAATAAACTGAAATGAAAAAAAGCAACAGCAATACAAAGCCAGAAATGCCCCCCAAATATTGTCATAATAATGTATTAATCTGTACCCTAAAGTGGTACAGATTAATATATTATCAGTCAATGTGCCTCCCCCCAAAAAATTAAAAAACACATCCAAAGAATAAACCTGTAAAAAGAGACATTTACAAACATTCAATATATTACTTACCATTAGACGCGGTGGCCCTCTGACTCCTGGGGTAGCAGGAAGCTCACGTACCTTGAAGCCCTCCAACAGCATCCGAAGCCATCCGCCATGAAGATCTGGATCAGGTACCCAAATCTTCTTATTTCTTTCATTAATCACCTTCTTCTATCTTCATCTGTAACCATTTCTTGATCTTCTTTATCTTCTTTCTTCATCTGTCAATCCAAAAAAACCCATGTTAAATCCGAACCGATGTTGTCTCGTCGTCTTCTTGGGCTCAAATGAGGCGTCACGGCCTTAAATAAGGCTTGTGACGTCACATTTAGCCTCAAATGGTTAACAGCCACCTGATTGGCTGTTAAAACCATGTTCCGACTTTAATTTTTTTTTTACATGACGTCACTTAAAGGGAATGATGCCAGCCAATCAGAATAGCTTTGCTTCATTTGCCTTTAAGATTACGTCACGAAGCCGGCGTCACATGGTATTTCAGCCAATCAGATCGTGGGAACCAATTCCACACTCTGATTAGCTGAAATACCTTGTGACACAGCGGCCATCTTGGATTTATTGGCGTCATGTTAAAGGGAATGATGCCAGCCAATCAGAATAGCTGTGCTTAATTTGCCTTTAAGATTACGTCACTAAATCAAAGATGGTCGGTGTCACAATGTATTTCAGTCAGAGTGTGGAATTGGTTCCCACGATCTGATTGACTGAAATACCATGTGACTCCGGCTCGTGACGTCATCTTAAAGGCAAATGAAGCAAAGCTATTCTGATTGGCTGGCATCATTCCCTTTAAGTGACGTCATGTAAAAAAAAAAATTAAAGTCGGAACAATGCCTTGCATTAATATCAGCTCTGGAGACCCCCTGCTTCCATCCTATGTAATAAAAATACATTTACATGCAGCTTCATTTCCTTAGTAGCTAACCGCTGAGGTAATGAAGGGGTTAAATACCAGTACCCGGTTTCTTGGGGGTAAAGGTGGTGGATGAAGGTTGTATTTGGCCCATGGTGGGTGTTTAGGCCTACCGGGAGGGTTGCAGGCAGAGTTAACCCTTCATTACCTTAGCGTGAACTAAACTACCACTAAAGTAATGAAAGGGTTGACCTCTCCCGCTACCCACCCGGTAGGCATAAACACCTACCACGGGCCAAATACGACCTTCACTCACCATTTCTACCTCCAATAAACATTAAAACACAATTCAAACACCAATGCTAGCTAATACACCCATTGGTTGCCAGGGTGGTTACCTATGCCCTCAATCAAAGCAAAGATAACTATAATGGAAAAAGAATGGGCACCCTACAACCTCCCTCCCCCCTCCCCCTAACACATACAGTACAGTAATGGGCAAAATCCCTATTATCCACATCTGGTTAATAGCTAATTTGCCCAGTAAAAATAAAACATTATCCAGCCATTATAAAGTAAATTAAAGTTGGATTTACCCCTGCCAGGATGAAGGCTGGAATCGTCTTGATCACTGTCTTCCATGGGCAGCAACATTACAATTAAAAAAAAACTACTGGCCACTAACCCTTTATTTACCTTAGTGGTTAGTAACCGCTATCGTAATTAAGTGGTTAAACCCTCCCCCCCTCCCCCCCGAAACCACCTAGGAGGCCTAACCACCCTTCCCGGAGCAACTACTCCCACCCCTCCCCCTCTACCCCCATTACCACACTGTACTGGCTGGGTACTGTTTTATTTTTAATGGGCAGATGTGCTATTATCCAGATCTGGATAATAGAAATTTTGTCCAATATTGTACTTTATGTTTTTTTGGGGGGGGTTGGGCTTGGGGTTAGAGGGGGTGGGTAGTAGGGTTGTTGTATTTTAATGTTTTTTGGGTGTAGAGGGGGTGGGTGAAGAGGTTAGTTGCCCCATGGTATGTGGTTGGGCCTCTCGGGTGAGTAGCGGGAGAAGGGAGCGCCTTCATTACCATAGTGATTACTTATAAGTATAGTCCATAAATGTGTTTCTTACCTTTGCCGGGATAAAGGTTCATCCTCCTCAACCAACTGCAGCACCAATCACCTCGCTTGACCCACAAAGCAATAATCCTCATTTGACCCATGAAGCAATGTTCCTCACTTGATCCACAAAGCAATGTTCCTCATTTGACCCATTAAGCAATGTTCCTCACTTAGCCCATGAAAATATGCTCCTCACTTGACCCACAAAGCAATGTTCCTCACTTGACCCACAAAGCAATGATCTACAGCTTGACTGATAAAGCAATGATCCTCAGCTTGCATTAAAATGTAACAAACCTAAAACTAGAAAAAAACAACCCATGCCTGATGGCACAAACATACAGTAAACACAATAAAACAATCAGAAAAAAATTAATCCAAGAACCAGAAAAAATAGTTCTTGCCCGATGGCACAAAAATGAATCATGGTTGATGCACAGACGTCTAGGATCCTCCGTTGCTTGGAAAGAAGTTACCAGTCTGTAGATCTTTTCTTCTTTCTGGGAGGTGCTGATACCACCTCCACTTCCTGTCAAATAAGATGTGACAGGTCTTATGATGTCACATTTGAAAGACAGATGGTACATTCACCAATCTGATTGGTGGATGTGCCGTGTAATGCCTGCCCTTTTTTAGGTTATGTGACGTCACCTGAAAGGGAGAGAAACACAACCAATGAGATACCATATGACATCAACCAAAAAAGGGAAGGCATCACATGGTACATCAATCAATTGGATTGGTTGATATACCATGTGAATCCATCAGGTTTGGTGGTAAAATCCTTCTCTGCCAAAATGGATGCCTGTTCACATGATACATTTACCAATCAGATTAGTCAATGTACCATGTGCTTGTCAAATGTAATATATAAGGCCTGTCACATCTTATTTGACAGGTAGTGGAGGAGGTGTCAATAAGAAAAAGATCTACTGACCAGTGACGTCTCTCCAAACAATGAAGGATCCTGGACTTCTGCGCATCAACACTTATTCATTTTGGTGCCATCGGGCAAGGATTTTTTTTTTCTGGTTTTTGGAGTTATTATTTTTTTCAGATTCTTTTTGTGTTTAATTGTGCCATTGAGCATGGATTTTTTTGCGCTAATCCTCCTGGATAATTCACTCTGCAATGGACCGTGATCATGCTTGACCGCACTTACAGTAGGCTGCTCTTTACTCGCTCCAAGTGCCACACAGCGACATTGAATCACACTATATCTGTAGGATACATATACAGAAAAATAGGATTGAGCAAATACTCACAAAAAGAGTTTGATAATTTCTCCAGGATGTCGTCTAAGTTGGGTGATCCTGGGCTCCTCAGTCCAAAAGGGGGTGCTCAAATCAAGTCTAAACAGTCCACACATCCCACCACAAGTTCTTGGGTAACTTCCCAGCAGTTCCAGAAACAAAGTCATGTGGTGTTGCTCACCACCACTGCAGCTGGTTGCCCCAAACATACCTCTGGGGCTACCACAGTTTGGCTCTCCAGGCAGCACTCCTCTGAATGAAGAAGGGTTGCTGGTATCCTCTTCCACAGTGCTAGGATTGCTCACTGGTGGTCTCTCCCTGTTGAGACTCAATCCAACGATTCAGTACCCAACACGTTCTCCTTGTCACTGAGCCCACAGTATTCACAGCCTGATATTTCATCCCTGAGAGCTTTCCAATGCACTGCTACATGCCTCATTTTCTGAACACAAGTCACCGGACTCACTCTCAACCCTCTGGAACTCTCGAGCAGCTTACCTGGAGTAGTTTCCGCCTCCTATTCAAAATCATGGCGGAAGGAGGGCTATATCAATTAGGACGCTCTATAAACTCTCAGTCAATCGGGAGGGAGATGGGTGAACAGAATTAGTTTATCACAGGCTGGGATGTTGCTACAGTCCAGGACTGTTGTGAGAGTGTGATGTAAGCATGAGTGGGAGATTCAAACTGGCCAATCGCAAGCGTGCCTATGAGATCTCTATTTAGCTGGCTCTATCCACTTAAGGGATCCGCAAGACATGCTGCTTTGGCGCCAACATTCCAGTGCAGAAAAAAGCTCAACTTATTCTGTGTTAATTCACAGCAGGTGGTATTATTATTTTGTAATACTTTTGTATGTTGTATTTTTCATGGTCATTTGCTAATGTGTGCTTACTTGGAACCCTATGACACCTCTATTTGCTGAGGTCGCATTGTACCCAGTAACCACTGAGTAAGAGTATACGGCAGGTGGGGGTGATGTCTTTGTATGTCCAGTTTTTTGTTAGGTTTTGTGGTGTGTGTTCTGGGAGCCGAGTGACCCATTGTGACCCCCTGAGTTAGCAAAGGTACTACAAACCCCAGAAACCCCTAGGGCATACTAATACGTTTGTGGCTCCCTTTGTGTGACCGTAGTTACCGGGAGTGGTGTACAGATATGAGAGCAGCTCATGGGTGGCCCCCCTAGTGGTCTGAGTTTGTGACTTATCATCCTAGTCGGTTTAATAATATTAATAATAATAACATGTTCTTGTATAGCACTGCTAGTTGTACGTAGCACTTTACAGAGACATTTTGCAGACACAGTCCCTGACCGTGGAGCTTACAATCTATGTTTTTTTTGGTGTCTGAGGCACAGGGAGATAAAGTGACTTGCCCAAGGTCACAAGGAGCCGACACCAGGAATTGAACCAGGTTCCCCTGCCTCAAACTCAGTGTCAGTCAGTGTCTTTACTCACTGAACCGCTCCTTCTGGTTTGAGCCATGATTATTTTCTTGGGTGTTTGGGTACCTTTTTGCAATAGTACAGGTGGGAGTACCTGGTGGTCGGTAGGACCTGGGCGGCTTTCCCGGCAGGTGAAGTTTAGATAGACTCGGTGTACCAGTTACCTAGTGTTTGTGGGTACTGAAGGTCTGATGTTGCATCACATATTTAAGACCATAATTGCAGTAAGAGATTATTCATGCAATAACAATATTTTTATAATATAACTGTGCCAGAATGTGCTGCATTATACACAGTAGAAATTATTGGACGCAGTCTCCACATCCAGAGCTCATGCTTCATTTTGCTGATGCCCAATGTCTTACTCACATAGTTCTTCTTCCTCCAAGTTTAAATACGCCTTCCATTTTAAAGTAAAACAAGTTACTGAAATAGTTACACAAGCAAAAAAGAAACAAAGTGCAGTATTTTCACATCTGCAGAGAGCCACACTCTTTTCTCTTTGATAAATTACTTCTATTGTGTGCTGTTCACAAAAGGTCTTGGGTTTACTAAATCTGGAAAAAGTAAAAGAACACAATCAAAATGCATTTCATTTATATGACAATTTATCTCACTTGAAACTGCCTGTTCATATTTTGTCAAATAAATCATTTGAAGAGTACAAAGAACAAGGATTGTTGCTAAAATAATAAGTTGGTTGTCACATATATTATAAAATATTATCATTACCATAATGAAGCATTTAAGCAATACAAAATGTGTAGGTGGAAGTCAAGACATAGGCAATGTGAATTCCATTAACTACATAACATAAGGGATAGAAGGTTATGTAAAATATTTACCTCTATTCACATTTACAGCTGAACAACAACAAAAATCACAATACGTAGTCTGATGACTGAAAAAATGCAATAAGAACTTCACTCCCTATTAGAAGTGTCCAAAATGGTGATTTAACATGTGAATTATAGTGAATAAATGATCACATGTAGATATAATCACTCTGGATGCTGCTTTCCAACAACGGTCTCCTTCTCCATTCAAAATTCCATTGTCTGTGACATGTTGAAGCACAAAAACTCTCCAGGGTGTGTTATAGAATGAAAAAGCAACAACAATATAGTATAAATCTGTGTTGAAACAAATTAAATTGCTCAAAACTAGTGGCTGAAGCACTCACATGTGCCCCATGGTAATCAGGATTTTCGTATATCTTCCTCAAATTATCAGCTCGCCAGGGCAAAATATTACAAAACGACAAAACATATTGTAATCTCATTTAATGTAATGGAAATACACTCAAATTATCTGATAAAAATTAGATGTGTTGTAAGGACATACTGTACTTGCACCCAAATGCAGGTTACCAGACTGTCTTTCCTCTGGCTGCGTGTAACGCTCCTCAGTCACCTCCACTTATGGGAGTCCCTCGAAGAAGTCGACCGTACTCTGTTCTACGAGTCTCACGATTGTCAATATCCCCATTGCATTTCGTCGAATCCTTGGCTTCCTCATGGGTTAGTTAAGGTTGAAATGCAACATGATGTTATGACTATATTTTTGTGAAACGCTAAATATACAAAAATGAGCACATAAAAGGAAGTTGTCAAAATAATGGATTCATATTAATGTATTTTGTGGCTTTCACTAATAATGGTAAAAGTAACACTTCAAACTGCCCTTGAATCATATCCTTTGCAGTGCTAAAGGGCTCCCAGGAGACAGGGGCTCTAGCATTGAAGGATAAACATTTGTGATCATTTTGTGCAGCTAAGTAAAACAGTGCTCATATACATAACATATAATACATATCACCCCTTTTTTTTGTATCAGAGATATAGAGAGAGGCGAATATTTTTGCGGGTTTGGATTTCCGAGTAGGGGGGGGGCACACCTGAGGTACCGGGCTGGGAGATACACTAATATATCTGCAAAGTATTAAATGATTCAATGATTCTTACCCCCCACTTGATTTCCATACCAACTATAGTGTTGATAAGCCTAAGGTAGCAACCTACTGAGTGCAATTGTATACAACTACAACCAGTGGCAGATTTTCCATTAGGCCCCATTGGTCCGGCCTAGGGCGGAAAAATGTTGGGGTGGCAAATTTTCTGCAAAGGTCTTTTACCTTTTCCACGCCACCCTCCTCCTCCTGTAGCACCATAGCCTCAAATGACACTGTGATGTCACATGACGACATGTTGTCATAACAATGTGACATCACATGGCGTGACGTTCTCATGGAAACACATCATCGCGTGATCTTGCGGCGTCTTTTGAGGTCACAATGCTGCAGAAGGAGACGGGCGGCACTGCAGGAGGAGGCGGCCCGGGTGGCAAAAACTTAAATGCCTATAGTCAGCAAAATTTAAAATCCGCCACTGCCCACAACCACTGCTTTTTTAGGCAGCAGCCCTAATAGTTTGAGCTAAACCAGCTGATGCCTAGCCGTGCACTACTGTCTACTACTAATATACCGCCAAGGGATATCTATTTTGTTGATTGTAACCTTGAAAGGACTTCAAGCACAAAGTAATAATATGTACTTTGAGGGCTATGAGTTTCTGGGGCCAAGTGAGATTAAATAAAACCCAGGTTTTCTCACACACACAAGTAAAAACAAGGTGAAGCACAGCAAATAAAGCAGATGCAGAGATAAAGTAATATAACAAAGTGAGCTGATGACTTGATTCAGTAGTATTTCTAATCTTATAAAGGATAAATACAGTGAGCCTTATTTACTAAGCATTGTTTTGCCATAAGGCAGCTTCGGGGCTAGAATACATTCCAAACTATTCAAATAAACTTTTATTACATGTAAGACTGATTTTGTCATTTATCTTCTGACTTGCTGGTGTAATAAGCAATATGTTGGCATGACCACAAGATTATTAAAGTTACACATCATGGAACATCTTAGGTTGATCAAAAAGAAAATGTATTACATCCTGTTTCTAAACATTTTTCAACCTGTTCACAAGGGACCTTAAATAACTTCAAATGCATACCAATTGAGCATGTGAAATCACCTCTGTGAGGTGGAGACAGAATTCATTGTCTTACTGTAGAAAGACTTACTGGATATTTATATCGAATACTGTAAGATACATGTGCAGAGGTATGACTATGGAGACATATTTGGGAAAAAATAAACCATGGCTGTAATTAAGCCGTAGCTTTAAGCAATACATTTTAAGGAAGCACACAAATAAATAAACATTCTAGCCCTTTGTATGGGCTAATTCACTTTCCCAGTCCCTATCTGCAGGGCTGGGAGGATAAACCTGTTTCATAACCAATGACCTCAAAGTCCAAATAGGTACCTGTAAGCAGGGGTCCTTTATGTCAGTCTCTGTGTCCGTTGAGGAGCCACCCTCTGGTGGGGACCAGGGTCCGTTGAGCCCTGGAATAGAGGTCCAGTTCCTGGTGTCTTTCGGGAAGCACAGTCCTTCTGTGCTCAAGACATTGTTTCTGTGAATCTCTTTCTGCAACCCAGTTCCTCTGTCGTCAAGAACACTCCTGCAATTCAAACAGGAGGCTTTTCTACCTGGCTGATGAGTCAGGTGGAGACTGGTTAATTGTTTCTAGCTGCAATTAACCAGCTCCCTGCTGTATTCCTCAGATCAATACCAAACAAAAAGGGTTCTTTCTGGCTTCTTATTTACCACAAGAGATCAATCTATTCTCTATGTCAGGGGTGGCAACCCTTTTTTTATCAGGTGTGCCAATAAAGGGGGAAACATTTTTTGGCACACCACTGTCCTACTGCACCCTTAAAGCAGTGGCAAGGAGAAGTGCAGTGGCAGGGATGACTGCAGTCTATGTGGAGTCGGCAGGGCTGCCAACAGCTTTCCCGGGCCCAGAACTAGAGTTACCACCTGGGCCACCCCCGTTGCCGGCCCTGTGAGCATCCCTTCCATCATACAACCCCCTATCTCTCTCTCTCTCTCTCTCTTACATTCACTCACCGTTCCTCCTTATATTTATTTTCCCCCTCCCTTCATTGTATTTCTCTCCACCCACTCACTGTCACCCTCTATCTCCTCTCCCTAACCATCTAACTCACTCTCCTTTTGCCACTAACTCACCTCCCTCAATTCCTCCTAAACCCCCGTTCCCCATCCCTCACTATTTTACCTGGTGGGCCATTGCAAATGCTGGCTGCAGTTCATGGGTTGACCATTTTTGCTTTATTTGGTAAGACGAATTATTTCTTTCTAGTTATCTCACAGTACTACCTGGAACATATGCAAATAAAGCATATTTTCAACATTTGTTATTTCAATATTTCTCAAGTGCTTTAAATAGGCACAAGTCAGGCAAAAAGTACATGCAATGAGATTTCAAATAATGCATTTTTTCTGCATAGATCGTACTGTGAATACTGCAAAAATGCCAGCTTTTAATTGTCCATTTGTATTCTGATGTCGGATGATTTTGCACCAGCAACATCGGAGTTTAATGAATAGGCCCCATTATACAGTATGGTCAGATTTTAAGAGTTCATCTTTCAGTTTTTAGTGTGTTTTATTAACTTGGCATTGGAAATTAGTCAAAACAAATGCTAAGTTTTAATTCATTGTATGAACCGATACATTATTTAAGTTATGAAATGTAAATATTTTTTTGAATCATATATATTTTGGCATTTAAACAATTGTAGATAGAGATGTGAGGAGCGCTCAATGCCAGGTAGAATATCCAATAACACCAAAACCACAATCCAAGGAGAATAATGTAATTCAAGATTAATAAAACTAATTTTTAATATAGCCTGCAATTGTGGGTACAAACCCCCTGAAGACGGGTAGTGGGAAGCAAGGAAAAGCCCCCACCATCAATCTCATTGGAGGATACCCCTGTAGCATGAACCAATGATTACTCACGACTCCTGGTGTGGCTGGATGGATGTGCAGCTTCCAAGATGAGATAGTTGATATACAGTGATGTAAGGAGCGCACAATCTTGTAGGAGCAAGGAGAGGACCCCAGATAACAAAAAAATATAAATTTATTGAGTCATCAAGACATTAAAATCCTAAAATTTTTAATGTCTTGATGACTCAATAAATTTATATTTTTTCGTTACCTGGGGTCCTCTTCTTGCTCCTACCAGATCGTGCGCTCCTTACATCACTGTATATTAATAAACAATTGCAATCTTTTAAATATATACAACTTGTCATTTCCCCATGTACTTTTTGGAACCCAAAGTTAATTTGAGACTTCAACTATCTGTACAGATTTCATAAAAAAAGAGGTCCCTGTAATTCTATTTTGTAATTCCTCTGTTTTTTTTATTCTCTATTTCATAGGTATTTGCATGTGCTTCCACAAAGCATTTTTTATTCTTTATTGTATTTGTCCCAATGCACCCATTTAAACAAATGTTATGCATCCATGGTTCTTTCAACACTGGCACAGCTTTCTACAGTACAGTACATGCTTCTGTCAATTCATGAATCAAGATTGTGTGAAACAAATTGAAACTAATTCATTTTGGTCTGTCCTGTACCAAGAGGATGGGGACGGACTAGGCCATTCCATAGATTGTACACTAACTCTTAGGAAAAGTTATCTTTGCAGTATACTGTAAGTAGCAATATATTTCAATTACTTATGCTGCACTACTCATGTATTTTTGTGTCAAAGATACAAAAGTTTAAAGTGTGATGCTAAATATAAATAACCATATTTTATTTTATGTAATTGTGAACTTTCGGCAGTGTGCTGTATGTTCTGGTAGCTAATATTTGTAACTCTACTGTATATCCACTGTCCTATAGTATAAAGATCATAGCCCTTTTCTTGAGAGATAGCTCATGATCCAGAGTCCTAATGATTTTATTTTGTACACTACAACTGTGATGACCCTTGACATGGTTTAGTCAAGTGGGACTGAAATATTGACACTGCAAATTAATCATTTTCTTTATGGGCTTTGCTTGCCTTTGAACACATTGGCAGTGGGACTAAAATATACCCCCTTATATTAATCTTCATCTCACCTGAGGCATCTGTCACTGAGATCAGAAATATCTCCATTTATATTGATATTGAATATGATCCTGCAGATGCAAATAGGATGGAATGCAAGATGTGTCACAGTGCATTTCTGGCTATGCTGACACATGGATTTATTTCCATTATATGATACACATAAAATGTATAATTGCTAAATGATCAGGATGAGGGAAAAGGTATTTGAATGCATGTTTTATACAAATCTGAAGCAGGATTGATAGTACGAATTATTGGATGAGACAAGCTTGCAACATATTTACCCTCTTTGCAGATTCCTAAATGATACATTAGGAAATAATTCTTTGACAATTGTCACATTTAATAACTACTACTCTAGCGTTGAATGACTAACAATCATAAACATGCCATATACTGGGGAACGTTTCATGCAGGCCACAAGCGAAGTAAATGCATGTAACGTTATCAACCGTTTCAACTGATCTCTTTATTGTCTTGCCAATAATTCCACAAATAAAATTGTTGCAAAAGTATATGTAAATACATTATCGATTCACTAAATATGTACTTCTCTGTCTCTCTCCCGGATCCCCTTTGTCTATTTGCCTCTCTATGTGCCACCCTCTGTTTGTATCTCTCTTTCTATGCCATTGTCTGCCTGTCTTCCTGTGTGCCTGTGTGTTTGTGTACCCCTTGTCTGGCTGTTTGTGTGTCTCTATCGGTTTGTCTCCCCATCAGTACTTGTAGTTGCTTTAGGCCTTGTTCTTTTCTGTCCCACTCTAGACCTTACATTCCCCTCAGGCCTGCCCCCTAACTCTTCCGATTGGTCCTCTCATGTAATGCTTCCCCTCCTCTGCACGTTTCTGCAGAACTCTAGCCCTCAGTCAGATACACTGACCATCGCTGACCAACAGATGAATAGTGTCCCCTGTGCCCCCACCTGAATCTGGTCCTGGCAACAGGATAAAACCTCTGTCATTTCTCTTACCCACAAAGTTCTACTCATCAAGGTCTTCAACAAATTTAGTTTGTCACTGAGTGCATAACTGGAACAGATATTCTATATTTAGTTCTCACAGTATTTTGCATTTCATTCAAATACTTCATTTGAGAAACTTCCTCTTAGTCTCAAAATGCTGATACAATAAAATACGTTGTCAGCTACATGCAGATAAAATAATTGGCTGTGATCAGTTTGGAAAGCAAAACCTGAAAGCATTTTGCATATATACTGTAGCGTACACACCTCTGCAATAGCCTATTTACATCAACAAAGGCAACACTATTTACACTGTTAAATATGTTTAAACTGTTAAAAGTTTAATCTTTTTTAATTTACTTCCTACACTTACTGTACATCAGCCATGGATGCAAATCCAACCCAACATTAACATAACTATATAGAAAAGATGCACATACTGTACATATAGATGAGCGATGATAGTGGGAAATATTTTGTATCTTTTAAAAACCTTGTTACAATACAGTATAATTGGTTATACTCCCATCACTAAAGTACAGTTGAATTATTGTATTTTATTACACTTAACAAAAAAAAACAGATTTCATACTGTATGCGGCAACTCAATTATACTGTACTTGCAGTGCAGTCAATTATAGTGCACTCAACATTGAAAGAATTGGCAACTTTTTATTCTACCTTACTATTCTCTGGGGCGCTCCACAGTTCTACACTGTAAGTCTCAAAACATTCTTCAGGTAACTCCATTCTAAAGTGGAAACACACTGGAGAACACTTAACCAAAACGAAATCTTTACAACTCATTTAATATTGCCATGCTTAGTCTTATTAATCCTTCATCAAGTTATACCTATTGTTTCAAATACAAATTGAAATAATATGCTGAGAGGATGGTATGTTTTGGCTCTCCTGAAAAATGTTAGTGCCCTCCAATTTAGTTAGATGAATAAGAAGTTAATAGAATTGTTAAAATAGGAAAAAGAGGAATGTGTGTATGTATATGCACAGCCTCTCTTCAATGATACATGAAATATGTCCTATGTTATAGGAATAGGATCAGTCTCCAGGATACAGGTTTATAAGGCTGCGCATATAGTGCCGGCGACGGTGACGTCACGCTACGGTCGCTGGAAAAATCAAATTGTCTTGACTTCCAGCGATCGCGACCAAGCCGTTGTTCCGTCGAGCCGTCCCGTGACTTCTACTATAAGTGCACACAATGTATGTGCATGTTGACACTTTTTGTACTGTTTTAGAGAGGCGCGCTATTGAATAAACTCTAATAAATGATTCATCTTAATTGTTAATAATCAAAAGAAGGTAAGTCATAAATAAACTTATTCTAAACCAAAAGTCCTACACACAGTTCAAGAGGGCACTTCAATGAATATAAAAATGTAAAAAGGAGACCGTGACAGGCATCTGGAGGTGGACTCTCATTTCCATTAGTTCTAGTGTAGTTAGCTGACGTTACTAGTCCTCCATTTCAAACAGCATGTGAAGGGAAAAGAGAGAAAATAAACAAATAATGCAGATCAATATCGCTTTTATGAAAGGAAAAAGAACACAGTTCTGTGTGCACTCACACTTTCCAAGTTCTTTACAGCATTGTGGTATAAATGATGATCTCAGGGAGCTTCAGGGGTTTGGAATAGTCCCGCTGGGCCACTGCTCTCGCTGCTGCCAGATCTTCCCGATCGATACTGTACGTACAGTAGACCACCAACGTCAGCCTTCAGGTATCGCAATGTTTGCAGCTTGCTCCGTCCTCCTCCTACTCCGATCAGCTGTTTCCTCAGCAATCAGAACTTGGTTGTTCTGTACGTAGCCCAGGCTCCACGCGTTTCACAAACTTACATCCTCAGGAGTCTTTGATTAGGCTGTGATTCTAACTGCCTATATATATATATATATATAATCTTTCATTTATTAATTTATTAACTTAACGTGGGCTGGGCTTTCCATGGTGGCAGCAACATAACCACAGTATTGACGGGGTCACTGGTCAGGTAACGGCATAGGAGAAATCCTGCACTGCGATCTACCTCCAAGTTCCTCGTCCCATATTGGAGATTTACCATGCTCCTGACAATTCCAGCCCCATGCTCCCTAAGCCCATATCTGGACTGCACTGTTTGTCTTTGGTTAAAAAAACAGGCAGAAGTATTACCCCCACAAAGGCCGTATGACTGCCCCATTGATCTCCTTCCAGGATTTGTGCCTTCCCGTGGCCATACAGTACCTAGCCACTCTCTGAACCCGAAACCAAGTATGTGTGAGCACATTCTGCAGAATCTTCAAAGGGGCTTTATCCACAAGTCTAGTTCTCTTGCTGGAGCCAGATTCTTTTTTGTTGAGATGAAGGATGGCTCCCTAAGGCCACGTATTTAATATCAGTGTCTGAACAAACTCACAATAAAAAACTAGTACCCCCCTTACTTTGATTTCTGAACTCTTTGAGCGTCTGTGAGGTGCAACCATTTTTACAAAATTGGACCTACACGGGGCTTCCAATCTCATCCGCATTTGGAAAGGTGATGAGTGGAAGGCTGTCTTCAATACACGAGGCGGCCATTACAAATACCAAGTCATGCCCTTTGGGTTATGTAATGATCTTGCGTTATTTCAAAACTTTATTAATTAAATCTTTTGTGACCTCTCCTTGTCATAGTCTAACACTTTATGCTCTGCTTCCACAAGTCCGCTGCTGCCGCCATCCCCCTCACCCCTGCACAGTCCTCTTCCTCATACTTCTGCCCTACTCTGGCGAGTCCCATTGCCATCACTCTCACCCGTCCACTGCCTCCCCTAAAAATGTGCCGCCCTAGATGACAGCCTAGGTTGCCTAGTAGTTGCACGGCCCTTTTTCCAGAACTGAGCACAGTCCTCTAGATGATGTCTCATTAATGTCCTATAAAATTGAATTACTACTGTACCTCTATTTTTGCTGGTATTGTACTGACTACACAGCCCAACATCTTGCGTCATTCCCCATTGCTTTGTTTCATTACTTGCAACTTTTAAGTCAACTGAAATGGCTATCTTTTTACTCTATAGAAGTTGACATAATAGTGCCATTAATCCTGTAGTTTGTTTTTGGAGTTGTGTGACGCAAGTGCACAATTGTAAGCTTTTTGCCATTAAAATGTAGTTGCTACACTTGTCTTGACCAATCCTTTAGTCTACCTGAATCATTAATCATTTTGTTGAAACCCTGTTGCAGATTTTTGTCATCTGCAAAAGGGCCTTCTTTGCACTGGGCACTATGAAGAGCACCTCCAAAACATGAATAGAATGTCAATTCTAATAGTAGATGATAAAAATTAACAGAGGATAATTAGATTTTTTTTAAAGAACCCCTTTATTAAAAGGACATTTCTTGAGTTAGATCTCAAGTAGCACGTCATGTAAAAAGACTTATACTATCACTGGGTTTTATGTAGTGAAAGGAAAAGCAAGTAAAGAAAGCCTATTACCATGTGACTCTTTTTATATTAATAATTTAAAAACAACTATAATGATGTGCTTTGGCATGTATTGTATATTAGAACATGTATATAGCAGGGTCCCCCTGGGTCCTGCTTACCTCCGCTACAGCTGGGGAGGTTGCTGAGGCAGCGCGGGCGGTCAGGATGGTGAGTGTGTCGCCGACGGTACATGGCGGCTCCCATAGCAGGGCGCCGCCATGACAGATATGGCCGCGAATGCGTAGTGCAGTTGCGCATGCGCAGAGAGCAGGAGAGTGGCGGCCATAGCCTGGAAGCTCCCGCAGGGGAACTACAGTTCCCAGTAGCCAAAGGAGCTGCAGTCTTATGGTGTGAAACTAGCCAATAGGGCAGCAGCATCCCGTGCATCCAGGGATGGATATATTTAGCGTGCAGAGGAGCACGCCAGTCGGAGCCAGGACAGAGAAGGGGAAGGTAGGGTCTGAGTGTCAGTGTCACTCAGACTAGGCCAGAGTACCCCTTAGGTCCCAGAGAGGCCCCACTCAAGTGAGCTTGTGGTTGCTTCAGGGAAGGCCCTAGATAGGGACGCTTCCCCATTTACTGAGTAGTGTCAGGGACACAGAGGAAGACACTGCACAGTGATTGCGGCCCTGTGGTCTGGTACCAGACCACCTATGTGCAGAGACTCTTAAAGGTGGGACCCTCCTACCGGAGACCTCCCAACGCAGTGGCGGACGCCATCGTGGATGGTGACGTCGCTGGATCAGCGGATCCCCATCGCTTAGTCGGCTGCACAGAGTACTGGAGTACTCGGCAGGTACGTCACAAAGTGCACCAACCACTCACGGAGCAGCGCTACTCCCTACATTCTTGGGTGGGCCCGGACATTGGGGAAAAGGACATCAGTGTATTGGTGCCTAGCACCTAATATACTTTGGGGACACTCATTGGTGGTACAGAGTTGGAGTTGTTATACTGTGTGGTACAGGGTAATGTTTATGGTTCATAGTAAAGGTTGTTATTATATATACAGGCGTGTGTGTGTTACTGGTATTGTTCTTGGGAGGGGCTTATCCTGCTGCATCAGGATCCCTTTCAGGTGGAGGCGCTGCACCGAGGTGGACATCTGATCACCTCAGGCTCCCAGTGGCGGGAGCTCGGGCCTTTTATGAGCCAACAGGTAACAACAGTACCGGTAGACTCTTTGGTAAAGGAAAGAGTGCTACATGTAAATAAAACAAATATTGCAAAACTGGGGCAGGTCTACAAAGCTCCTTTCGTCTATTTGACCTAACGTTAACCTAAATTGGCATTAGGCAAATTATCATGCCTATGCACTAAAGCAAATAACATACTGTTAACCAAGTGCTACTTCTTAAATAATGTATGGGTTTTTTTTCTGTCTGTTAGTGCCAGGGATTGAAAAAAAGAGGGGAAGTTATGGGACAATTGTCCAAGGCCCAGCGGCTGTGAGGGTCCTCTGTTGGCTGCTGGGCACCAACTCTCGCAGTTGCGACCTGACTTTCATCCCAAGGGCCCTCCCCCCCGCAACTTACATATCTGCATGCGGGATTGGCATGGCACTGGAGGCCTCCTCCCTCCAAGATAAAAGTCTTGGGGGGAGGGGAGGGAAGAGGAAGAGTTTGTGTATTGAGTGTGTTGTGGGGGGATTGAGTGTGTGGGGGCTGGGAGGGAATTGAGTGTGAGGAGGGAAGGGGGGATTAAGTGTGAAGAGGTGAGATGGAGTGTGAGGGGGGAATAGGATTTGAGTGTGTGGGATTTGAGGAGAGGGATCGAGTGAGAGGAGGGTGGCATTTATCAAGAGATGAAAGGGGGGAGAATGAGTGAGAGAGGAGGTGGGAGTGGTGTAGGAGTGATAGAATGAAAAGTATAGGGGGATGAGTGAGGAGGGGGGAGTGAATGAGTGAGAGTAGGGGGCATGAGTGAGAGAGGAGTGAGTGAGAGAGGGAGGAGGGGTGTTGTTTTTATCTAGACTTTAAAATAGGTGTTTTAATTCAAGTTGAGAAAGAGAGGAGAGGGAAATAACGCTGGAACAAAATACCTTCTTTGCATATCATTGCGTGTCATGACCAGTAATGGGTGTTATAGTTAACCTTGTGCTCTTTACAGGAGAAAACTTACTTAACGTTACAGTATGTGTTATTGTCCTTTGAAGATAAACAGTTAGGATTAACCGGATGTTAGTGTTTGCTGATTTCCAAAATTCAACATCACCATCTTTGAAACACATTGAACATACATATGCCTAGAATCTTTTTTTTTTTTTTTTACCAAGTGTCTTATTAAAGAGACATAACAATGTATTCATATAGTATTGTTTGCTAGGAGGGCTTTGTCTTGGTTGCATAATTTTCAAAGTGTTGTACCAAACTGCCCTCCTTCCACATCCTCCTGTCCTTCTCAGCTAAGTATTCTATGTGCTTCCCTATAACAGAAACATTTTAATTAAGGTACTTTGTATATCTCTGCGATCATATTTTTGCTCGTGGTGGCATAACTACTAGAAATGTGCTGATCTTTCAAAAATATTATATTACTAATGACTGTTGAACTACTGTACAGTGTAGAAAAAATAATTGGATGCCAGCTGTTGGATATCATTAACTGTAAGATATCGTTACTTAGATTCTTAGATGACTTACTTAGATGCTATCTCTAAATATCAACTGGCAAATATAGTGCTCTTCCACCTGATGTATTGAATGACCTGAAAAAGCAAAATATGACAACATCCACTTTGGAACTAACTGTATTTAGTGTGGCTAAACAGGCACTAGTTTATAATGTGGAATAGCTATTTTACATAACCTGTAGAAATATATTTCCTGCAATAAAATGCAATAGGTTTTAACTAATTGATATTTTTTTTAACTTCTAAATATTTCTAAACATGAGGGACAAAATGATACAAACAATTAACCTGCATGGATTTATTCTAAAAGTGGGAGGCTTGTTACAAAAATAGGTTTCCTTAGTACTTTTGTTCATTAAATCTAACTAGATTATTGAATGAAAAATAGTTTACAGCAGTTCTGAAGTGATAGGCTGAGTCCCCGCTGGTGCTGAGCGCGCTCATGCTTGGAGAGCGCTCCAAGCATGAGCGCCGGGTGTCCTCTGATTTACACAAGCACGCGCGGGGGGAAGGCGGGGCGGCATTGTGGGCCAGCTGAGTGCGCGGGGCAGTCAGATTTTTTTGGTTTTGGTAAGCGTCGAGCACGGGTGAGCGTGTGTGCCCGTGCGCCGCGTGAGCGAGAACTTACATATTTATATATACTGCACCGACACACTTTATTCGAGCAAATACCCAGTATGTACCTGGCAGATACCTGGAATGCGCCGCTCCTCACCTCTGACAAGCCCCGTTGCGTTTGCCTTCCCAGCCTGGGTTCATGCGTGGCTGACGGGCGGCTTGGGCAGAAAACAGTCACAAACCTCAATACACCCGAATATACCCGAATTCGTGGGACTAGCCGAGCTCGAATAAAGTGTGTCGCCAGTGTATGTAAGTTAATGCGGCAAGCGCCGCCCGCTCAGCCCGCTCAGTGCTAGCAGGGATGCAGCCATAGGTCCATTGGAAACAGGGCCGATTCAACCACTAGGCGACCTTTGCGGTTGAAGAGGAAATACTAGGGCGCAAAACCCAACCCACATCTCAAAACAGAAAAAAGGGGAAAATACACATAACAAACAATGCTCGTGAAATTTTTTAATATACATGTGAAAAAACAGGTAAGTAAGTGAAAATCAGGCTCTAATGGGAGAGAACTCTGCTGTAAGGAATACTTAAAGCAGGAAACTTAACAACCCAAAGGTTTTGGTCTTCTATGCAGAAGTAGTAAACTACAAGTAGTACCACTATTCTCAGCAATAAAGCCCATTGGACATTTGACTAAATTGCAAGGATTTTATTAAACTTCCTACATTAGGATAAGATTGATCTAGAGCAGGGGTGCGCAAATTTCCCCCCCTGCCTACTCTCTCCCCCCCCCCTGCTCACGGCCCCCCCTTTCCCCCGACTCGGCTCTGGCATCAAATGACGCCGCCATGGCAACGCGACCTCACATGATCCAGCGGCTTGCCATGACGACGCATCGCCCAAAACCAGGGTAAGGAAATGTATAGAGGCTTGGGGGGTTATGCACTAAGCAGTGATAAGTGGGTTTTCTGGGTGCTATGCACAAAACAGTGATGAGTGCTTTAAGTGAGATAAATGCCTTTATAGCGTGATACTGCCTATTGTGAGATTCACAAAGCAGTGATAACACTGCAGTATCGTGCTATAATGGCATTTTTCCCCACTTAAAAGCACTTATCACTGCTTTGTGAATCTCGTAGCAGAAAGTATCACGCTATAAAGGCATTTATCTCACTTAAAAGACTTATCACTGTTTTGTGAATCTCACAGCAGGCAATATCACGCTATAATGGCTTTTTATCACACTTAAAAGCACTTATCACTGCTTAGTGCATGACCCCCCTGGTATCTTATTTAAAAGCCTTCGGGAAACGTGGGACCTCTGTAACCATCACCTCTACCCCAGAACATCTTGCGCTCCCGCTGGGGTGCGCACTCCCCGCTTTGTGCGCCCCTGATCTAGATTATACTCTGAAATTATTTGATTACCTGTCTAGCTGACTCTTCAACAACAGGAAATTGATCTCTTTCCTTATTTTGCCCACCTACTTCAGAGTGGCTGCTCATTTAACCTTATAGTACATACTGCATGAATGTAGCTACTAACCTATCCTGTTGCCGTAAACCTCTATGCTAAATAATACCAAAAACCGAAGACGCAAAGAATAAAAGTGAACAAGAGTACAAGATCAATTCCATATATACAGTTACACTATTGTACAAAAATACAACGCATTCTGAAATCTATCCATTCTGTAGATAAAACACTAAAAGCCTTTGGGGTATCTGATTTCCTAATCAAAGTGAGTAGCAAATTGAAACACATACTGTAGGACTCTATACCTATGTACATTTATATAATTAAACAGTGTATTGTCCTAAATGAATTGATCCAGTTAAAATTACATTGATTAAAGGTAGCAGCCATAAATATATTAATTGAAATAAAATGTATATTTTTCAATTAAAAACAATTCTTCTTCTTGCAGTCTCTGAGCATGAGGATATTAAATATATGCCGTGTTCAAGGAAAAAGGGGCCACTTTTGTTTTTTTATCTTATATACAGTATTTCGCGTTCAATCCCCATAAAAATGTGCACAATTGTAGGTCTGTTATGTAGATTAACACTATGCAAGAAGCCCAATGTAGACAATCAACTGATGGTAACTAAATTGTTATCACTGTATTCTGTATTATGTCAAAAGTACCAGATACACTGCGGTAGGTTCATATTCATTAAACGAGAAATAGGGTTTTTTCCTTAATAGCTTGTAAATGTGTTAAACAGTTGTAATCTTATTTGAAACACTACAATTACTGTAAATTTAAGTTCAAAGTGTGTGTTGTAAAATGCCTTCCTGCTGAAACAAAAGAGCTCTATCTTCTACCCAACCCATGTTAAAGGTCAATTTTTAACTATGTTTGAAAATTGGTTATCAGGGACCTTCGTCTTCTAGCTCAGGGGTTTTCTTTTTCACGTATTGATTATGATAATTTGAATCGAAATTAACGTTTAGCGTTACAATCATTACAGGCAAATAATGCATTAGTTATAAAAAGCGCGGACAACGGTGGTGCTGTGGTGGTGCAGAGTAGAGTCGGCTATATCAAGGAGGCTTTACGTCAACTTGAGGATGGCTTGTCCTACCTAGTATTGCCCGCCGACCCAACTCCGCGTTTTTTAGATGCCCTTACTGAACTGGTTGACTCAGATGTCATTATGGAAGTCCTTTCTAAGGATGAGGCTAAATACATTATACCATTACACCCTATTATTCCTATCTTCCACCATCTCCCAAAGATCCATAAGACATTGGTCGATCCTCCTGGTCACCCAATTGTCTCCAGTATTGGATCTTTGGGAGATGGTCTGTCAAGATATGTGAATAACTTTCGTCAAACCTTTGTAAGGAAATTGCCCTCATTCATACTGGATTCTGGTGATCTTCTTTGTCAAATTAAAAATGTCACTTGGGATAATCATCATTTATGGGTAACACTTGATGTTACGACTCTGTATTCAGTTATACAACACGATCATGGGATGGCAGCGGTTCGCCAATTTATTGAGATACCAGAAATTTCAATATTTCAGTCGGCATTTATTTTGGACGCTATTTTCTTTCTTCTCACACATAATTTTTTCACTTTTAATCACAAGTTTTATTTACAGTTAATTGGCACTGCTATGGGCACGAGCTTTGCTCCTTCTTTTGCAAATCTCTTTATGGGGTGGTGGGAAGCACTTTTTATATTTTCTAGCACTAACACTTTTCGTCACAATATTGTTTTTTATAAAAGATTTGTGGACGATATTATTATAATTTGAAAAGGGGATGTCACTGCACTTCACTCCTTTGTTTCTTATATCAATGATAATAATTATAATCTTAGATTCACATTAAACTTTCATTCTCATCACATTGAATTTCTGGATCTCCAATTATTTGTGGATATTGATAAATTGATCCAAACGGATGTTTATAGGAAATTAAATTCAAGGAATACTTTTCTTAGGGCGGACAGCTGCCATCCATCTCATGTGATTAAAGCTATCCCAAAGGGACAGTTCCTCAGGCTGAGAAGG